>NC_057797.1:670377592-670395346 GCF_018294505.1 Triticum aestivum | reverse complement strand
AACAGGACCCTGATCGATCGAGCCGGTTGGGGCTGGATGAACAGGACCCCGTGGAGGGCTGGATGAACAGGACCACCCCGTGGAGGGCTGGATGAACAATAGACGGTGGAGGGCATGATGAATAGTAGCCCGTGGAGGGGTGGTTGAACAGGAGCCCATGGAGAGGGCTGGTTGAACAGTAGCCAGTGGAGTAGCGCGCGGTGGAGGCTGGATGAACAGGAGCCCGTGGATGAACAGTCGCAGGTGGAGGCTGGAGGAGGTCGACGGTGGATGAACAATAGCTCGTGGAGGCTGGAGGGGGTCGACGGTGGAGATGAACAGTATCCCGTGGAGTCCCGTTTTGCGGTGCGCCACACCCCTCCCGATGAACAGGACCCCCGTTTCGACCGTAGCGCTCCAACATAAGTTCATTTCGTCCATTTTGCGGTACGCCACACCCCTCCCGATCAACAGGACCCCCGTTTCGACCATAGGAGGTCCGTTTCCACCGTTTTGCGGTACGCCAGACCCCTCCCGATGAACATGATCCTGTTTCGAACGTGGCCGGTCGAACACAAGGCCGTTTCCTCCATTCTGCGGTACGCCAGGCCTTGTTTCCATCGCCTGTTCTGTCCAAGCCCTCCTGATGAACACGACGCATTCCGTTGCCTCCCCATGAACAAGATGATGACATTGTTTCTCCGTTCCGACCCAGCCATGTACACGAGCCCTGTCCGTACGTATGCGCGAGTAGGCGTTCGAGACCCCGCCCGTATGTACACATACGTGGCCGTATTTTGTTTCTTGCACCCTGGCCGCTGTACGTACGTGTAAATGCTATGTGCGCGCCTCTACTACGACACGTGCGCGCCTCTACTACGACATGTGCGTGCCTCTACATCGACCAGTATGTACGTACACGTTCGCGACCAGAATGACAATGCTACGTACGCTTCGACCAGGTGGGTCCCGACTGTCAGGCACTTCCTTGCCTGCGGAGATGTAGCTGGTGGGTCCCAGCAGTCAGGGGGCGAATGGTTTTTTTTGCCCTGACACACTTCCTTGCGTGCGAAGATGTAGATGGTGGGTCCCAGCAGCCAGGGGGAAACATTTTTTCATGAAATACGGTGGCTCGTCCGGTGGGTCCAGCTGTCAGGTGGAGGAATAATTATTTTGCACGTAATAAGGAGGCACTTCCTTGCTGCGGCTGTGGACCCAGCTGTCAGCCTTTCCACGTACAGTCCACGTCCGATGGAAGCCGTTCCTTGACCATGTTGACCACGCCGCGCCGAGAGCACCAGGGCGGTGGACGACGGCGAGGCCTAGGAAGGGAACGACACGGAGGCAGGGAAGACTCGGCAGTTGTTTCCCACGCGGAGGGGAGTACAAGGGTTCACTGGTTCGCTGCGGTGTGAGGCTGCCGTCGCTGCAGAATAACAGGGGGTGTGGGTGAGTAGAGGGATGGCCTGGCCAGCAGTGGGAGTAGTAGGGGGCGGTGAGGCCTCCGCCGCATCGCAGCCGGCCATGGGAGGCAGGAGCACGAGGCACGACCGGCGCTAGTTTGGGCGGCTGGAGCAAGAAGACCATAGGTTGAAGAAGCACTACGGCCGTTGGATGGACATCGTACGGTCACTGGAGCTAGAATCGTGCATATTGACTAAGTTGACAAAGCCCTCCGTCCC
This sequence comes from Triticum aestivum, assembly GCF_018294505.1. Classification (NCBI taxonomy): domain Eukaryota; kingdom Viridiplantae; phylum Streptophyta; class Magnoliopsida; order Poales; family Poaceae; genus Triticum; species Triticum aestivum. Next base: position 670,393,685 of record NC_057797.1, on the reverse strand, counting down.
CGTCAACTTAGTAGGCCCACAAGTCAGCCTCCCACCAAGGTGGGTCCCAGCTAGCAGGGGTATTCATTTTTTTGAGCGTAATAAGGAGGCACTTCCTTGCATGCGAAGATATAGTTGGTGGGTCTGAGCTATCAGCGGCGGTAACATTTTTTTCACGAAATACAGAGACCCTTTCGGTGGGTCCCTGATGTCAGGGGAGGAATCATTATTTTGCGCATAATAAGGAGGCATTTCCTTGCGTGCGGCCGTGGACCCAGCTGTCGGCCTCTCCACGTACAGTCCACCTCAGATGCATGTAGGTCGTTGACCACGTTGACCACGCCGCACCGAGAGCACCAGGGCGGTGGACGACGGCGAGGCCAAGGAAGGTGACGGTGTCCTGGACTAGGGGGTACTCACCACGTCATCTCCCGATCTGTTAGATTGGGCCGAGGACCCCCATGGCCGCATACTCATGGGCCAGTTCGGACAGCTGCCGCATACATGGAAGATTCCACAAGACTTGGTGATCAAGACAAGGACTCCTCCCACCGGCGTATTCGGCTAGGACTCTTGTTATCCTAGGCCTCTAGTGCATTATATAAACCGAGGCCAGGCTAGTCGATAGAACATATACAAACAATCATACCATAGGCTAGCTTCTAGGGTTTAGCCTCTCCGATCCCATGGTAGATCTACTCTTGTACTACCCATATCATCAATATTAATCAAGAAGGACGTAGGGTTTGACCTCCATCAAGAGGGCCCGAACCTGGGTAAAACATCGTGTCCCCTGCCTCCTGTTACCATCCGCCTTAGACGCACAGTTCGGGACCCCCTACCCGAGATCCGTCGGTTTTGACACCGACAGAAGGGGACGGCACGGTGGCAGGGAAGACTCGGCAGTTGTTTCCCACGCGGAGGGGAGTACGACTGTACGAGGGTTTACTGGTTCGTCTGCCGTCGCTGGAGAATAACAACAGGTGTGGGTGATTAGAGGGATGGCTAGGCCAGCAATGGGAGTACGGTTGGGCGGTGAGGCCTGCGCGGCAGCATAGCCGGCCGCGAGGAGGAGGGAGCAGGCAGTCCCGCCAGTGCTTGTTTGAGCGGCTGGAGCAGGAAGAGCAGATATTGAAGAAGGACGACGGCCGTTGGATGTACATCCAACAGTCAGTGCTTGTGCGTCAACCTTTTTTTAGGAAAGCCTCAAATCTGTGGAAAACAGCATACAACCCATCTGCCATTATTTCTAATAATTTACAGTCCATTTGCTAATTCTTAAGGTTTTTTTTGGAGCCCATATTCTTTTTGTTAGCATTACAACCAATATTGTGGCCACGGTTAAAAAATTAACGAAATTTTGCATATTTCGGTGCGGTCCGAACTATTTTTAATCCCAAAATTTCGACTCACATTCAAACTGATTTTAAAAATAAATGTATATCAATATAAAATCCAACAAATTCTCCATGCATAAAATTTAATGTAATTTAAAATCTCAAAATGAAAAAAAAGATATTTTAAACTAATTGCCGGTTTGATGTGTTTTAAAAATGTACAACCCATTTCTCATTACTGATGGGCCATTTTCTCGGCCAGCCGAATGAAGCTCTCCTCTCTTGAAAGATTTGCAGCCCAACAGGCGTGACAAAGCGACTTACTTGGCAAATCACAAAAAAATGGGTTGTGGCCGTGGACCCAGCTGTCAGCCTCTCCACGTACAGTACTCTTCCGATGGAAGTCGGTCGTTGACCACATTGACCACGCCGTGCCGAGAGCACCAAGGCGGTGGACGACGGCGAGGCCTAGGAAGGGGACGACGCGGAGCCGGGGAAGACTCGGCAGTGGATGCCCACGCGGAGAGGAGTACGAGGGTTCACTGGTTCGGCTGCGGCGTGAGGCTACTGTCACTGCAGAATAACAGGGGGTGTGGGTGAGTAGAGGGATAGCATGGGCCAGTGGTGGGAGTAGTAGGGGGCGGTGAGGCCTCCGCGGCATCACAGCCGGCCACGAGAGGCAGGAGCACACGGCACGAACAGCGCAGCTTTGGGCGGCTGGAGCAAGAAGACCAGAGGTTGAAGAAGCACTACGGCCGTTGGATGGACATTGTACGGTCACTGGAGCTAGAATCGTTCATATTGACTAAGTTGACAAAGCCCTCCATCCTCGTCAACGTAGTAGGCCCACAAGTCAGCCTCCCACCAGGTTGGATCCCAGCTAGCAGGGGGAGTATTCATTTTTCTGTGCGTAATAAGGAGGCACTTCCGGTGGGTCCGAGCTGACAGCGGGGGGAACGTTTTTTTCGCGAAATACTGTGGTCCATCCAGTGGGTCCCAGCAGTTAGGGGCAAACCTTTTTTTGCGAAATACGGTGGCCCGTCCGGTGGGTCCCAGCAGTCAGGACGGAAACGTTTTTTCCGCGAAATACTGGTGGCCCGTCCGGTGGGTCCCTGCTGTCAGGTGGAGGGATAATTATTTTGCACGTAATAAGGAGGCACTTCCTTGCGGCTGCCGTGGACCCAGCTGTCAGCCTCTCCACGTACAGTACTCTTCCGATGGAAGTCGGTCGTTGACCACATTGACCATGTCGCGCCGAGAGCACCACGGCGGTGGACGATGGCGAGGCCAAGGAAGGGGACGACGCGGAGCTGGGGAAGACACGGCAGTGGATGCCCACGCGGAGAGGAGTACAAGGGTTCACTGGTTCGGCTGCGGTGTGAGGCTGCCGTCGCCGCATAATAACAGGGGGAGTGGATGAGTGGAGGGATGGCCCTGCCAGCGGTGGGAGTAGAATGGGGATGGTGAGGCCTCCGCGGCAGCATAGCCGGCCACGGGAGTCAGGAGCATGCGGCATGACCAGTGCTGCTTTGGGCGGCTGGGGCAACAAGACCAGAGGTTGAAGAAGCACTACGACCGTTGGATGGACAACCTTGACCACGCCGCGCCGAGAGCACCAGGGCGGTGGACGACGGCGAGGCCTATGAAGGGAACGACATGGAGCCGGGGAAGACACGACAGTGGCTGCCCACGCGGTGGAGAGTACGAGGGTTGACTGGTTCGGCTACCGTCGCTGAAAAATAACAGGAGGTGTGGGTGAGTAGAGGGCTAGACAGGCCAGAGATGCGAGTATGATGGGGCCGTGAGGCCTTCCTGGCAGCACTGCCGGCCACGGGAGGCGGGAGCAGGCGGTTCCGACAGCACTGGTTTGGGTGGCTGGGGCAGGAAGATCAGAGACTGAAGAAGCACGATTGCCGTTAGATTGACATCTAATGGTCTAACGCTGGTAAAGTCGATTGTTGACTAAGTTTCTTTTTGGAGAAACCTTGTGTATGCATGAACTTAGTAGGCCCACAAATCAGCCTCCAAATCTGTGGCAGACAACATAAAGCCCATTTGCTATTTTTTTATAATTTGCAGCCCATTTGCTAATTCTTAAGTAATTTATTACAACCCATTTTCTGCCCAGGACCACAGTCAAAAAGTCCAACCTTATTTTGCATATTTCGGTGGAGTCCGAACTATTGTAATCCCGAAATGATAAACATTTTTTAAGAACTTATTGATTTGCCAAAAAAATCATTTTGTTTTTGTAAGCAAATAAGACGTGGGACAATTTAGTTGGTTTAAGGGAAAACCAGTGGTATAAAAATCAGCGTTGGGTGGGAAAAAACAACAAAAATAAGGATGTAAATATGAAAAGGGAATTTTATGTGTTTTCAATATAATGATACGTGTATATGAACTAGTAAAACTATAGGTAGAGATTAGAAAACGGATGTAGGACATGCATTTCAAGAGGAAAATAGAACTGGGCTATGTGTTTGATTCAGTAAAAAAACTACATGCGAATGTTGTAAGACAAAATATAACTAACGCTGGCGGGCCAGAGGCCAGTAGATACCTGCTAGATATTTGTGCCCCGTTGTCGTCATGGGCTGGGCCTGTTAAAAACAAAACAACCCTGGGCAATCTACACCCCAGTTGAAACTTGCTCGACCCGAAAAAACAATATGCTCAATAAACGAGAGAATTCTGCAATACAGACTGATAACTGGGATGCAGCATGGATATTGTTTTTTATCATGATAATAAGTCATGCACTTGTTTCGAAAAAATCAGAGAACTGGGAATTTGAACGGCGGGTGATTATGCTACCCATCAAATAAAAATCAGGTGCCTGAAAATTCGTTTCGAAACAAATGATTTAGCTTTATATCCACGTCGACCCTCAACATGATGTTTGGAAGCAAATGCAAGTTCATACAAAAAGATCGTTAACAACAATACCAACTTGCGGACGACAAGGTAGTACAACTACCAATACCAAACTAACTTATAATCTTTTTACTCCCGGCCCTAGTGTTCGTCTGGTAGAAAATCTTGCAGAGGACCAGCTCCCGCTCCTTCTCTTGCTCCAGGTCCTCGAGGTGGTACTGGTGCATCACCCAGTTGGTCCTCTGCTGGTCGAAGTTCTTGTTGGTGTGTAGCACCATAACCTTTTTTGCTGCCCGTCTGCCGGCCGTTGACCATCACCGGCAAGGTATTGCCGGTCTTGTGCCACATCGCGTGCATGCCCCACTCCGACAGTATCTTGCGACGCGTCCACGCGCCCCTTTTGAACACCCTGGAATTGCGCTGGAAGAAATGCTTCCTTAGGCCACTCAGTGTGATACCTGCAGTATTGTGGAATACAAGTTTTAGTGTACCTAGTTGGCATTTTCATAACATCTTTGGCATGTTGTAGTCACTTGTTTCACTTTTTATTAACTGTCAAATTGTAATTGCTTCACCAGGTCTGCATCTAAAAAGAAAAATAGAGCTATAAACAAAGGAATACGTTTGTGCAAGTAGACGGCCGATCGGTGTCTTACCTAGAAGTTTCTCAGGTTGGGTGTAACATATGTCGTGCTCGCTGTCGATGGTTGGTATGAACAAATCGACGAGAGACTAAAATCTCGCGCTGTCAGCACTCACTTTGGCCTCAAGGTGCTCGATCAGCTCTTGATCTGTGGGATCGAACTTGACGCCAGCCGGCAGCACGGGCCAATCCTTCTTCGACCTGCATCGGTAACTCCAGTTATATGGTACTCAATGTATGATCAATCGACTGTTTTAAGTGAATGATGAAAGATTTTGACAGATAAGTGGTACTCCAAATCTGAAGTCCAGAATACCCGAACACGCTGCCGGGATTCTTGTGTCACCTCACGCGCAGCGTGTTGTCACATCAATTCAATGTGTGGACATGATGAATAATTTGACCGACGTATACTAGTACTGCTACTGTACTACTTACTAGTCGTATTTAGTGTCACGATTTATACATAGGTTTAACTAACAAGTACGCACTTGAAGCCTAACTGATATATATGGCTTCTGCACAGCATCTCCATCATCAATATCAGTACATCCTACGTAGGTGAGTTAGGATGCACTTGATCCCAGGAAGGTATCTATTCTTCAAACCATAGGAGTGTTGCAGACTAACAACAATACATAATATCCAACAAAAGAGGGTCATGCTACAGCAGCAGAATACATGCCTCAGTCTAGATATCAGCACAAATTAAGTTGTGCATATTTGCTGTTGGCATGAACCACATCGCCGCATGTCGGGTTTGCAAAAGCCATCCATCGCATGGAAGCTTGGTGCCTTTCACACACTGAAGATTATCTGGCAACAAGCTGTGTCAACGAATCTCTGGATATGGTGATTCATGAAACCCATGGTATGATGTGTAAACACAACCCCCCTCATGAATGGAAGTTGCATAGCACAGTAATCATCGCCGGTGATATGATCGATGATTGGTTGGATGATCGGATAATTGAGCCCGAGGAACAAGGAGTGGTTGCCGAGGCTGTAAACCCGCCTCCAGTTGAATACGCTTGGCCCAACAGAGCTGGGATCTTTCTCGAACACGAAACATCCATAGCCATCAATGTCACGAACGCCCCACACATTGTACTGCATGTGGTTTGATGTAATGGTTTGGTCAATTTGGTACGTGCGAATGAGCATCAAATGACCGCCGTCAGCTGAACGAGCGATAAACCACCACCCATCGGCTGGTATGATTCTAGGTACTGGAATCATGAAGGCCAGCGCATTTGCGTCTGCTGCAACAATTCAAATTGGAGACCAAAAGGACAAAAATAAACAATCATGTTCAGAGTATGTGTGGAATTAAGATTATTATAACAGTGACACATATCATAGACAGATAATTGCAATGTCGTGGTCATAATCATACCCCAAGTTAAAAAAATAAGCCAATGTCTTTCATATTCTAGCAATATGTCATGGTTCAAACATCATGTAGCAATGAGAGGAAAACAGCTATGACAGTGCCTACTCATATTCTACCATAGCGCTTACTACTACTGTTCTCATATCAACTCTAAGCAATAACATGCGTTGTTATAAAAATCTTGTAAATGAGAGTAACGTATAGCAATCATGATGTTATGCTCATAATATGTATTCTAAAAATCATTAGATGCCAATTGTTCTCATATCAACTCTAACAATAACATGTGTGGTCATAAAAATCTAGGAAATGAGAGGAACATATAGCAATGATGTGGTTATAGACATGCTATGCATTCTAAATTTGTAACAAATGAACAAGCAGTCGTATTCATAAGGTAAAGATGAGATGAGATAGAACAATTACACGACGATAAATTCCACCAATATAGGTAGCCAATCTGTGCGTCGACCGCGTAAATGATGCCATCATGCACTATAGCATCAAACATAAATGTTTCCTCAACAGGATTGTGATGAGCCATAACCATGTATGGCGACCGGATTCCAGATAGACTAATCCCTTGTTGAACAAGGCAATGAGCTTGTAATCCATGTAGTCTTCTGATGGTGTGGGCACTTCGCAGATTACAACTTTCTGCAAACAGAGGTCGAGCCAAAAGCTTGACGCGTCTCGTGCGTAGTAGGCAGGAGTGTCTGGCAGGCCGCGAGGCTCGATGGCGGCGATATCCAACGATGTAAGGGTGATCTCTTGCTGGGTGTAGATATCCACAAGACGCCATGGACTACCGGTGTGGTGGATGAGGACGACCAGTTGGCCTTCATGCCCGCCCAGTAGTGGCCGCGCATGAAGGACGGGTGGACGGGTAGTGGTAGCATGTCGAGGGGCACCACGGCAACCTCCGTAGGATCGTCAAGTCAGTGTCTGGGCCACCTGCGAGGATCGGGCATCAGCAAGCAGGGTGTCTTGAAAAGAGCCGGCCGGTTGCAGATGAGTAGACGGTACAAAGACACCGAGCATGCGGCCAGACGGACGGTGCTGAGTAGGTCCATACGACTACAGATCTGCTCCAAGAGAACATCAGGGAGGGAATTCCAATCGCGGCTCTGCGTGTCAGTCGGTTCTGCCATTGGGGTTTTTGGTTCCTGTGAGCCAGCGGGGAAGTGGATTCGGGCGGGCGAGCGAAGAAGCTTCTCCTCGTGTGGGGCGGCAGTGAGCGGGGGGATATGGTACGCGCGAGCTACCAAGGAAGATGGCGCGGGCGGGCGAGCAGTGAGCGGGGGTAAATGGTGTGTGGCCGACGATGGGGAAGAGAGGAGGAAGAAGAGTGGAAGACGGGGAAGAAAGTGCATTCAATCTCAATTCTACTACTCCCTCCGTCTAGGTGTGTAAGTCACCTTACGAAAAACAAATAATCCCAAAACACTTAGGCACCATACATTAACTCCCTTCTCGTTTTTTTTGTTTTGTGGCATATCAACCAATAAGATATGTGGGCTGTGCATGCTTTCAATGACTTGAGACTACCAAACATAACCGACTGATTTAGTAACACCAACACGCTGGCTCAGCTTATTAATTACGTGTCCCATCTGCTGTAGTGTGTATTGTCACTTCACTGCGAAGACTAGTTGAATAGTTCTCTCTGACCGAGATGGGGAATAAATGGATCGCCATGACTTCCTTTCTACAGTATCCCTATGCCTCTACGCTCACTTCACTCATTTTTCTCCGTACCTAGTCACTTGTTGAAATATATAGCCAAATGGACATGTAAATGGGAGGTAGTAAGCCCCACATGCAACACTCACACGTACACATGGACGCACGCAACACTCACGCACCCATGCGGCACATAGCACACGACGCAACACACACGCTCACGCTCAAGTGCTCAACCTACTCCCTACGTTCGTGAAAGACTATACATTTAGAGATTTACACATTGACCATGGCATAATTAACGCTCAAAAGTAGCAGACTTATGTGTGCATGCGACCATTGAGATAAGAAGATTAAATGAAGGCCGTTGCATGCTGTAATTAAGGATAGACATGTAGCCTATACCTACAACACAAGTTGGTGCATTAGTCAATCAATATCGATTTAGATTAAAGGCTAAATGCATTGGAAGTGTAGATATACATCATTTAGTACACTCTTTGTTGGAAGATCGAGGGAGGACACGTGCATGCACTCACATACACAGCCAAGGCGGTTCGCGCGCAAGGGTTGGACTCGTGTTGCGCCTGCGTAAAATTTTGTTTAACTGATTTCTTTGCTCTGCCAACTGACAGGTGGGACCCAGAAACCAGGTGACAATTTAACCAGTCAACAAAGTGCCACGTCGACTATGTGGCCAGTCAGTAGGGTGCAATACGGTGCTCTACGATGAGCTAGTGATCGCATAATTGCCGCAAAACTATATATAGTGACCGTAAAGAGCGTACTGTTACATATGTTGACCGCCGGTGTATTTTTCTCGTTTCAAATTAAGCCATATTAATCGGAAAGGACACAGTATGGACTACTACTACTAGTACTAGTATTGCTTTGATGTGTCCCGTCAACTCGCCGAACGAGGAGAAGCTTGCTTACTACGCCTCTCCCTCGCCCATGCGCGCGGTGGTTCGCAGGACGAGGAGAGGGTTTTGACTACAGCGCCCTCTCCCTCTCCCTCTCCCTCTCCGTCTCCCTCGCCCTCGCCCTCGCGGTGGACGTGCAGTAGTTCAATCGGTGTCAGATTGCCAAAAGCATATTGTACTGTAGTATCATCATTGTTGGACCTTCCGAAGAGGTGAAGAGCCAAGTGCAAGGTTCACACGAGTATGAATTGTTGAACCTCCCGAAGAGGCAAAGAGCCAAGCGCAAGGTTTTATAGGAGTTGTTGTCCTAGTAGGAGTGTACTAGTACAACTATAGCGAACGATGCTACTGTATGATGCCGCCACGTCACGTATATCCAAAGCTGTGCCACCTTTTTTTTCTCAAAGAGCGTGTTGGAGCCCGTGCAACAACCACACAAGTTGCACGTACACATAACACATTTACTAGTAATAAATTCTAAAGGACAAATGCCAGTATGCCACACAAGTTCATCTCCAACTCATGTGATAAATTTGTGCACGACTAGTCTACATATATTCACAGCGCTACCGTTCACAATTACCGTACTCCACTTACACGTTATAGATGGGCTACATGTGCTCCTCCAGGTTCCAGTCCCAGGTGTTCTTCATGGATGGCACGATCCATAGCAGTGGGCAACGGGAATCATTGTCACAGCTTTCTAGTCCGGTTCCACACGATGGAGACTCATCCAAGCTGAAGCGGCATAAATCAGGGATAGCGTGTCCCAACATGTCGTTCATCCGGCGGTGCGCACTGAAGACACAACCATGCTTCATGAACGGTAGGCCTTTCGTGTCGTGCACGGAAGGTGGCATCCGCTTCACAATGGGGTAGTTGTCCCCGATGAAAAGCGAGTACTCTCCAAGAGTGTTCCTCGACACCCATGTAGCATCACGGGGGTCAAACTCGACGCCGTTCATCTGGTACATGCGGCATCCCAGATCTGGACACATGGTGACATACATAGTCAAGGTCCATGCATAATAATGTTGTGCTCAAATGTGGCGGTCAGTAATATTGTGCAGCAAATAGTACTACTCCGGTATAGAGGAAGTAAAATAACCGGCTTATTATATATAGCCACTCTTGGCTACATGGATGAGATGGTAAGACATGGAAAAACAAAAATGGTGGCAGCTAGTGGGTTCAAGTCTTCAAGGGCCTAGCTAGCTATACGCGTCCTCCAAGGTAAAAAGCACTCCTACTAGTACTACAAAGTATACTACTAGTACAACAATGAAAGAGAAGGAGAGAGGGTTAAAAAATGGAATACTTGGGTAGATGGTGACGGTCCGATCATGGTAGATTATGTGACCATGTTGCACATCAGTGGTACCATGGGTAACGACTGCTAAGATAGTTGATCCCAATTTGCCAAAGTCAGCTACAAGCTTCCAGGTTAGACCAAATCGCGGATGCAAATGCACATCCAGGATCGGCGATCTTATTTTGATCGGGGGATAACTGGTCCCTGCAAAATAATGGAGTACCGTTAGGGATGCAAATGATGGTTTGTGCATTCCGTTTGTAATCTCCCGTACTGTAGGATGTCAACCAGATGAAATAAGTCCCCTGGCTAGTCACCGTGAAGATGCGGCCTAGATGGCGCACGGCGTCTTCGAACGTGTAGGGGTACAAATCTGCCGCCGCCAACATGCGCCAGCCTCTGCCGTTACTGCCTCCTGCATTGATGGCAATCCTTATGTCGAACACCGCGATGAGATAGTAATCGTCCTAGCCACGTCACTTTGTCGGCGGGTCCGCAATTGCTATCTTCTTCAATCTCATGTAGGCATCATCATACTATTCTTGCCCAGCCAGTCCGGAAGGCCGATCCCAATGGTGGAGAAGGGGTCTACCGGAACGGCCGCACTGCTGTGGATGTTGTGCAAAATGATGGTGGTATCCGGCCGGAGGTATGCAAGCCAATCTTCGTTGGCACCGACCCAGACCTATATATAAGACGGTGGGTAGTGGAGAAATTACGGGGTGGAAATGGAATAACTATATAGTACATGGTCAAACTCCATTACTGACCTGCTCATTGGACAAAATCCGACTACCTCTGAACATCGGCAACTCTAGCAGAGTCAACGTGCAACCATGGCCAGGGAGCGGTGGACTGTTCAAAGGATTGTCCCATAGAAGAACCTTATCCTCGAGGATGCATCGAAGACCAACAAGCATGGCCTGTTTCAGCAGCGTCTTGAAAAAGTTGGTGCAGGAAGCACCGAGTCTTGCGGCGGTGAGGACGTCGGAGCGGCGTGCGATTTCTCCCACAGGATCATCGTCCAAGGTCTCCCAGCCCCGATGAGGAGGAGAACCGCCGGGCGAATCCATGGGAGCAACGACGAACTGCCTTCTCTTCAGGGGGAGGGGAACTGGCGAGGATGAGATAAGAGCGTAGTAACCGCAGGGCTTGTCCCTTCCAACTGTAGATAGTTCCTCAGTAAAGGGGTGAGGCTATTATTTACTACTAGTACTCCCTCCGATTCTTTTTACTCTGCGCATAAGAGCAGACCCGGATACCAAGGCAGGGGATCGCTACATGCTTTCTGGATGAAAATACCCCTGGCGCATGGATGGGAGGAGTTTGCAGCTATAAATGCCCCATGCAGCCCATTGGATGTCCGCCCGCGTTCTCCTCTCTCTGCATGCTGCATGGATGTCTCCCTCTCTCTCACATGACTGCATGCGGTGGCGCTGGCCTATGAGAAGCTCGCGTGGAGATAGCAATCTTCTCTCCAGAAGTGATTTTTTTGAAAGAAAGGGATTGTGGAACGTTATGGGATTGCACTATACTGTAAATAATAGCACTAGTAAGAAATTTTTGGAACTAGGTAGTAGTTTTTGGCGTGGATTAAGAAATTTTGGGTATGTTTTTGCCATTTTTTTACACGCCAACTAGTGTCAAAAAACGTCTTACATTATGTGACGGAGGAGTACGTACTTGTACTGTAGCAGTACTAGTACTACTTTTCTCAACTAGTAGTGCGATGTACTGTACTTCTAGTCTAGTGTAGTATAGTGCACCAGTTTTGAACTCTTGAATCTCAGGGCCAAGGAGCTACAGTTGGAAGTGGAGGGTACTACTATTCTCTAGAACCATCGCTGTACTATCAATGCAGGGGAAGTACACCTGCGTAGTGGCCTAGTGGGTACTCTCGGTGCTCTATTCAGCTGCTCCTCTCACGTAGCTGGCCTACTCAGCCGCTCCTCTCACGCACACACTAGCAGGCTGTTTATCAGCGACGGTTACTACGGGGGCAGAACATTTGAGTTATTTGATACAGCGAGACTAGGCTTTTCGCTTCCATTTGTGGAGGTGTAATGGATCTCGTCGAACTTTGTTAGTAGTTCCTTCTTTATGAATGAGATGAAGCAAAGCTTTTGCCTCCGTTTCAAAAAAAACATGGCAAGAGGAATTTCCTTTATAGTAGAGCTGATAATGGAGTGAAGTCCATGCATGCAATGCCACAAGCTATAGAGTAGTAGTAGAGCACTTTACGTATAGAGCCATATTGCATATTTCCCAATGCCCCATTAGGCTTTTTCGGCTCCTCGGGCTTAATTGGGAGGCGCTAGTTTAAATATGCTACTAGCTGGAAGCTGTAAGCGAGGTGCGGCTAGGGCGAGCACGCGAGCCACGGGATGCTGGGAAGGAAAACCCGTTCACGTGGCTAGGCTGTCCAGTGCACCCAGATTGTGGGGCCGCACGTCCGTTTGACTTCAAAACTCAAACTACCCGTGTAAAATATTGGCTCGCAGCGATGTGTAGTAGTACTATTTTTTTAAAAGGCCGCCATGTGTTCGGCTGGGATCGAACCCACAAAACGTGGTATACACTCCCGCGACCACTAGTAGTACTCGTTGGAGTACAACGCAACCAGAATCGCCTTTTGTCACTAGTAGTATGTACATTGTTCCTTACAAGAAACCCCTAAGAGCATGGTTAATAGTATAGCCAGCTGCTGGCTATAAGCCAGTGCCATGTCATCTACAGCCCATCTTATAGCCAACATGTAGTAGTAGTAGTTTAATTATTATAGCCCGCTGACTCAGCTCTATTGTACTTGCTCTAATAATGCAAGAAACCACTAAAATGCCAAGAAACTACTACCACTTGCATACGTGGCAGACTTAAGATAAGACTACCTTATCAACCATTGTACATGCTCTTACCAACAAAAATCCTCGAGTGACCTCCTACCTCCGGCCCGTCCACCTAGTCATCCTCGGCCATGGGACGCAGCTACCGCCGCCGGCAGAAGCCGAGGTCAAAACCGCCGGTGGTGCGGAGCCCATGTTGCGGCAGCCCGGATGCCAGCTCCATCCGGCGCTCGCGGCCGCTAGCTAGCCAAGATAGCTCCGTCCAGCTGCTTGTCTGCAAGGTTTGCTAGCTAGATTGGCAAGGCAGCACGGCGGCTTGCTCGCGCACGCCGCGCTAAGGCCAGCCATCTGGCTCGAGCGAAGGCCAGCGCGGCGGCTTGCTCGCTCGTGAGTCACGCTCGGGCTAGCCTGCCGACCCGTGCGGAGGCCAGGGCGGCGTCCGGCCCGTTCGACGGAGCGGCGACCAACTCGCTCATCACCGGCGCCACCAACGAACACGCATCAGTACTGTTTGAAGTAATGTTCAGGAAAAATAATGATTTGAGGGGGAATAACAAGATAGAAGGTCAGATGTGGGTCCCTCGTGTCAACGGTCAAACAAAATGTGTTGGTTTAAGCTGCCTCGTCAGCACGGACATGTGGGCCAACCCTGTCATAAATGGGTTTAAACGAACCTAATCAGTAGGAGTACTAGGTAGTTTTTGGCGTGGATTAAGAAATTTTGGGTATGTTTTTGCTATTTTTTGTACAATAGGTTCCTCCTAGGGCTGGTTGAAAGTGGTAGTTTTTTGTTAAATACTCTACATATTGTAAGTAGGAGTGAAAGTTAAGCTTTGGAAGCCAATAAGCAAGGCTAGTTACATAGTGCACATGTGTACATGATTGAAAGTAAATATCAACCATGAGTGACTAATATCTTGATGGAAAACCCAAAACTATGGAATACTAGGAAAAGAAATGCATGGTTGGAAATACTAGCAATGTTCATGTCCATTGCAACGAATCATAATTAGAATAATACTTATTCGCAAACTTGGTACAAAACACTCTAATTTTGATATACATATGTCACTAGAGATATATTATGTTTCAATTAGAATATATTCCTCGGGCTTTTTTGGTGAGGTCAGGGAGGGATGTGGTTGGTTTTAAGATACTAATTATGAGTTTTTCTGCAAATTGGTAGACAAGTGGGATGTTGGTGAGAAAAGGCAAAAACTTACCTCACAATCGTTAGATGTAGATCTAATGGTCAGAAACGACGGATGGCAGACACACCAGCATCACCAACTTAGTCTTGTGTAGGAGTACTAACAAGATCCGTGCATTGCATGGAACATCAAGATGCATTTTTTTATAAAACACTTGTTGTGATTGACCCTTGCGGGAGTAATCCCATGTGTAAAAAATAATGATATCTCGAGAAATATGAGATAAGGTGAAGAGGAGTGGGGTGTGGTGGTGGTTGGTGGTCGAACTGAGCGGAGGCATGGGGATTGACGACGCCGGCAGCGGCCACCAGGCCAGTTTGTTCGAGAGGCTTCCTTTCTTAATTGCTCAACATTGAGGTTTGTTGGAGATAAGTATGAACGAGGGAAGGCCTTGTCTGCAAATGTGGAGAGGGGTGCGGGTATCTTTTAGTTTAATTTCCATCTGTCAGATATAGATCGGACGGTCTATATTGCAAGATGGCACACGTACCATCATCACCAACTCGGTTTTTTATAAGAGAAGAAATATAAGTATGGAGATACAAACGTATTATCGATACTTGCTTCCGTAAACTAGCATCTACATTCTATTCAACGCCTCGGCATGTGGGCCCTTAGCACAATGACTTCTCGACTGTGTAAAACGAAGATTTTCCCGTAGCCGACAAGGAGGGGGTGATGGCGGCGCGCTTTTTGGCTTGCTCTAGTCCTAGTAGTCATACTAAGTGGTCTAAGCACGTGTAGATTTTTTTTCACGTCTCGTGTTCGCCGTACTGCCACGACTGTTCATGAATAGACGACAAGTTATTCACGGGGAAACCCTTGTTGAGCGTGTTTGCGAGAGAGAGAGAGAGTGTGCGTGTGTGATATGTTAGAGACTGAGGCAATGATAACAGATTCTTTGTGTCTATGTGTGTGGAGGATAGAGAGAGACATGTACATGGGGCTTTGTGTTGTGTAACGTGGAGACACATATACATAATTAGAGAGTGAGTGTGTGATATACACATGCAGACATGAGGGGAGATGAGGATCCAGGTAAATGGGTGTTTGTGCGTGTCTATGCACGCGTTTGTGTGTGAGAGGGAGCGAGTGTATGTGGAGTAGAGAGACCACTGATGATGTAAACCTAGTATAAGGGAAGGGGAATGGTGTGACATGTGTAGTAGTGAGATAGCACGGGTGCGGGCGGGGGGAGCAGACTATTTGGAAGAGACATCGAGTGTGTGTGGGGGAGAGGGGTGTGAGAGCGAGAGAAAGAGAGAGCTAGCGCCGGAGAGAGAGAGAGAGAGAGAGAGAGAGAGGAAGAGAGGGGCGAGAGGGGTCGTTTGTGTCCATAAATGGCGTATAGATAGGGAGACAATGTTGATGTTGTCCGAAATTGGCCTATGAACAGAGACGCAAGGGAAGCGAGTCATCGTGTGTGTGATAGGGACTTCATGAGAGAGCTAGAATAGATGGTGTAGAGAACAATGTGCGAAATCGAGAACGATTATACATTAGGGAGCTATGCAAAGAGTCACGACATATATGTATACAGGGAAGGAGGTGGGGCGGGTCTGCATGTGGGAGAGATAGAAAGAGGAGAGTGGTGCACAAGGAGACAAAGTGTGCTTGTTTGCAGTGGGGGTGGTGTGTGAGGTGAGTGCGCGAGAACCACATAACTAGGGAGATAGACGTTTGGGGGCGACATTTTGTGTGTATGGGAAATATACACTCTACATAGTGCGTGTGATTGGGTAAGAGATATAGCGGGAGACCTAGAGAGTGAGGGAAGATATGTGTGCATGCCTGAGACAGAAAGTGATAGAGACCTATGTTGGGGTCCGGACTTTACAAGAGAGAGGGGTGTTAATGTGCTCGTGTGTTGGTGTTTGGGGGAGAGAACGACT
>NC_057797.1:670358089-670377470 GCF_018294505.1 Triticum aestivum | reverse complement strand
TATATTTGAGGGACTTTAGCGTAATTGAGATATTGTGCACTCATGGTTGATCAATTTGTTTCATAGTTTGTACTATGAGATAATGATACTTTTGAACATGCATGATATACCTTGATGTACCAGAATTACAAACCTAAGATTGGAATTTTGGAATTCGACTCCATCATTAGCTTTTGTAATTCATTTAAACGGAGGTACATTTTTTAAGCCGGGATTTAGTGATTTCAAATTCATATATCAAACCTAGAGATATACACATACGGGCATGTTCAAACTTTATAATCATCCACTTTATTCATACACATACACATTTTTGCTTTTGCCATCATATTTAGGATAAACACATTTGGAATTTCATTTGAATTGGACCGTATGATGGTATTTGCTTGTAGTAGCTCAATGATCCATATTTGAATTGAATGGACAATCTAAGTTTCGAGTTGGAGAGATTGATTTTCAGAACTTGCACATTTTTTGCGTGCAAAACAAACAAATTGTTGGCCATGATATCATAGTCGGCCGTACGAGAGCAGAATACTTATAATTTTAGGTGCCAAAAGCTTTCAAACTTCCCGCTCACATCGAAATATCACACGCCCGAAAGTTTAGCCCTGCGATATTCCAGTTTTACTCCTGCCACATGAATGGGAAAGGGCTGCTTTGGTAACTCCATTGTTTTCCCCTCTTTGACCCCAACATTCTTCCCCAGAGCCCCTCCCCTTCCCCTCCCCGACCCCCCAACCACGGCAAGCCGCCAAATCTAGTCCTCCGCCGCAGCGGTGGACCTCACACCCCGCCGGATCTACCTTGCGCACCTTGGAACCCCCAACTGCCAACTCACCACTTCATCGAAGCCGCTTCAGCGACTGGCTTGTCCACCGCTCCAGATCTCCTTGACCGCCATCATGGTCCACCGCATCGGATCTGCTTAACCGGCACCCTCGTCCACCACAGCGTAGGCCCTTCACTAACTCCCTCGTCCGCCCCTTCACTGGCCCTTCATACAAGCCCTCGTCCACCGCAACAGATCCGCCTCACCAAAAGCACTGTACAACGCGCCCGCCGAAGCCTTCGTCCACTGCACCGGACCCGCTCCACGGACGCCATATTCAACTCCACCGGCTCTGCTTTACCGATGCCGCAGCCTCATCAGGTTATTTCAATTTGTACTCCTTCGGTTTTTCTCTTTATCGTGCAACTGTTCACTTACCATAGATGAGCTTTCTTGTATGTCGACAGGCGCCGCAACCGTAGCACCGGAGCCGCTTCAGCGACGGCGACAGCCGGCCCAAACTCAACCACAACACGAGCACCATCGACGATCCTTAATCAAGTATGACAATGATACCCATACGCCCCGAAGAATCAGGTACTATTATCCAACGGCCGGCGCCTATGTTCACTTTCCTAGCATAAGCACCGCACCTTTGAATTTCTTTAGGGCATCATTCAGTTTTTCATGAGATGCATTATTCTGCTTGCACCTGTAGGGCCATACTTCTGGCAGTGAACATGTTACATGTGCTAAATTACATACCGGTGCACATATAGTTAATATGCTTTATTTTTGTTCTGATGCCACCTGTTGGTTCCATCAGACTGCTTAATGTTCTCTATGCTTAATTACACATTAGCAAACTAGCATGTGGTTCCGCTACTTTTTGTTTGTTTTACCCTATATTTTTTGATGCTAGCTATTACATCACTGCTCCGAGCCTCTGTTCATTACTTGTTTGTGTGTTCTTGATCTTCCCAAGTTGCATGACTAATTTGATGCTTCTATTAATTATGGAGCTGCCAACCCCATCAAGCAAAATATTTGTTCGGGGCTGGCACCTCAAACAAGCATAAAAATAGAGGGAAGCAAATATACTCCCTCCGATTCTATTTACTCTGCCCATAACTCTTGATCCGCATACCAAGGAGGGCACTGGTTTAATTTTTCTGGACTAATTTGCCAATTAATTAGGGTAGAGGCGGATGGGGCGGGGCACAAAAGGAAACCAGCGCTAGGAATCGGCAATGCGCAGACTAATACGAGAAAACTAAGAAAAAGTTATACGCAAAGTAAAAAGAACCGGAGGGAGTATTGTCGTGTATGCACACATCGTTCTTTCATTAGTTTAGATGAACCATTGATGATCAATTCGGACCAGTGCATGCGACTAAAATTAATTTTACCTAAATAGATGGTGCAGAATAAACTACAACAACTAGATTTGCAACCACGGATGCTGACGATATCTTCAAAGAACATTGCAACAGCAGCTAGGCTTCACAGCAACATATGGTAAGCCAGTGCGTTTTAATACATGTGAAATGTAATGCGAGTGGGCTGCTTTCTTGGTTTGTGCCCTCAACGTGTAATCCTACCGAATTACAAATAGTTCAGTTGTCTGCTTTGCTGTATTGCTTGATTCGAATGCTTATTTGTTGTTACGCTATACCTGAGTTGGCCAATATGTCAGCAGTGCCTGTTGTACTATCGTAAAGAAATGCATGCCTATTTCATTTGAGTCCTTAACTTTTCCTCTCAACTTCATCACATGACTGTCTTCGTAGTTTATATGAGGCCACACTGTTAAGTGCTTTCTCAGATTATTTCAACTGCTTAGATGCCTTGGCAACTTGAATATAGCGGTTGTACACTCCCTTTCAACTAGGGATGTCAACTGGGTCTGGTTTAATCCCGATTAAAGTCCACTAGTGGTATGATAGTTCAAAAGAGTTCTTCTTTT
Source organism: Triticum aestivum (assembly GCF_018294505.1). Classification (NCBI taxonomy): domain Eukaryota; kingdom Viridiplantae; phylum Streptophyta; class Magnoliopsida; order Poales; family Poaceae; genus Triticum; species Triticum aestivum. The sequence continues at coordinate 670,374,732 of NC_057797.1, read as the reverse complement.
TTTGGAGGAAAATGAACTAGGGAGGTAGCAAAAACTAATTAGATGGGACTGGCGGATTTCGTTTATTTGCCACTTACATCCCTAGTTTCATCTTACCATTTTAATTTCTTTTCGGCTGATGCTGCTTCGAACCATTTAAATATAGTTTGCCATGCTCGGCAATAATTCGTCTGTCATTTACCATGTAAGCTTACTGCCTGGATCATACGATAACTATCTCTTACTGATGTCCAGCGGAAACCTTTCAGGATGCTGTTCACACTAGGACACAATGTACAACCCTAGAATCTATTTGTGGAAGCAGTGCGCCTTCCATGTTACCAGATGGTAGCAGTTCAGAGGCAACACCGCCAGAGAGCAGTCTGAGCACAGATATTATAGTGCTTGAGGCTCTACTAGAGGCAGAAAGAGATGGTGTGGCTGCCATGAATGAGGTAAATAATAATATTTATCTTGAGGCTGGAAATTACGGAATTAGCGGCATGCATTATGCAAGCAACCCAATAATTGGAGGAAGTAAGAATGTTGCATTTGAAGACGGAGGAGGTCCTGCTGTTTCTGCTATCTGAAGCCCAAGATAATCCCGGTTCTTCTTTAGATACCAGTTCAAATTTTCATTAGATTATTGTACTTGCATGTTGTGTCATGTCTCTGAATGGATTATGTTGCAAGACCCCCTATGTTGGCCATATGTTGTAATGATCCGAATTTTTTAGGCGAGGTAATCCTCAGAACTTGTATGATTGAGATAAGGTGAACTGTTTGTCGTCTGAGCATATTGTATTGGATGAAATAACTGTTTGACTCAAAGTGTATCCAACCTACTGAATTCAAGATCACGGCATTTCTAAATCATAATCATATATAAAGGTGGAATAAATCTTTGTTGTGGTTTTGAAGAAATAAATAACAAAACGTATAATTATCTATGGATATTCGTAATCGAATACAAATTGGATTTGAATTTAGTTTGCCAGGTCCCAGGGCAAACGTGAATGCTAATTCTCCCAAGTTTTGAACGAAGCGGCTAAACACCCACTATAATTTGTGGGCTGCTCGAAGCAAGTGTTTGCAAGATGGAAATTACTATCTACCCCTGACACTTGACATCCTTATCGACAGGATTTACACTGCTGTCGATAGGGGTAGACTAGTAACTTCAATCAGACGTGACACGACGGCCTCTAAGCCCATTCAGACACGGTGGGCGCCAAACGTGGGCGGCAAAACACATTTGATTCAAGCTCGTCCGAAAGACATGTGTCTCTTCCCCCATTTCCCCATTCATACACGATGGGCGGCAAAACAAACTCTCCTCGTCCGAAATCGATGTAGGCTTATATTTTAAATAGGGGCAGATGTGTAACTTCCATCAGACGTGACACAAACGCCCTACCTGTCAGCCCCGTTCATACACCATGGGCGCCAGTTGGCGGCAAAACACCCTCTCCTCGCCCGAAATAGTTACCGGCAAATATTTGGGAGATGCGAGATTACCGTCCTATCCCCAACCGACGCGATGTCTGAAATTTTAAACGGGGGATAAGTTCGTAAGTTTCCCCCATTTCAGAGAAGCGCGTCCCAAAGTTTGAGACCCCCCTCCCCTCCATTCCCCCATTCATACAACGTCGGCGCCACGACAACCTCCGCATTGCGGCCAGCCTCCTCCGTCCGCCACCCCATCCTCCACCTTGCCGGAGCCGCTACCCCTACCCCATCGTCCACTGCAAGAGATGGACGTCTCTCATCCACGGCCCTGGACCAGCATCCTTTCATCGCCTCCTCTTGCTTCATCCTCGCCGTCGTCCACCTTGTCGTTGCCGCTCCTACGACCACCTCATCCACGGCAACATGATATATCCCCCGACCCGGTCGTCTGCCGTCTAAAGTCTTCTTCCCCGCCGCCGACAGCCATCGCACCCGCAGCACGCTCAACGTATCAGCATAGGCCTACACGGCATCGCAAGAGAGGTGGTACTCTTCCATATGTGTTTAAGTTATTGATCTCACCCGGAAAATAGATCGTAATTTGTTTACTGTACTTTTCTTGTCCGTACCAAATCGTAGTGGCTAGTTGAAAGAAAATATTGGTTGCGAAGTAGCTTTGTCCGGTTTGCACCTTCAGATCCGCCATGGCATGGGCACTATAATCGTAAAGCTTATGGTTTCCCCCTTTATATTCACTACCATCATCGTAGGTGCTTCGTGTCGTGCTAGCACTGCTCCTCAAGACCTCATCCCAAAGCTTACATGTTGAAATACGAATCTGATATGATGCTCATATCACTAAAACAGAGAATGTTTAATTGGTCACCTAATGTTCCTATATTCGTTTCGAAAGCATGTGCGCCACCCACTGGTCTAGCTAGTTCCACTTTACTGATTTTTCTCTTGATGCTTAGGGTTTCCCCCTTTTATCTACTCTACTATGATCTGCATAGGTGCTTTCTGTCGTACTAGCATTACTCCACCCTTCAAGCTAAACAACACAACTCTCAGAATTCGAAAGCTCAGTTGTTCAAATATGATTGTGATATGATACTGATATTAGTTAACCGACACATTCAATTGGTTAGCTAAAGGTCCCACTTGAGTTTCCAAATGCATGTCACGACATATAGAGAGACAGCATAATTGCATTTCTTTGTCACTTGTTGACCGTACTTTCTTGTCCATACCAAATCTTAGTTGTTATTTCAAAGCAAACATCGGTTGCTAACTACCCTTTGCGCGGTTTGCAGCTTCAGATCTGCCATCCCACTGCCACGGTCAACATTGTACTCATCATGCTTATGTTTTCCCCATTTTATGATGACCACAATCAGCCTACGTGGTTCGTGTCGTAATAGCACTGCTCCACCCATCGAGCTAAACAAGCTTAGTTGTACAAATTCATATATGATATTATTGCTGATATTAGTAAAACTGAGAGATGTTTAATTGGTTAGCTAAATGTTCCTACTTTAGTTTCGAAATGCATGTGAGCCACATATGGAGAGACCGGAAAGAATAGTATTTCTCTGTGCACTCTGGTTCATCATGGGTGTCCAACCGACATTGTATTAAAAGACTTGTATTGTCTTCAATCTGCTTGCTCTTCTGCTCTTCTTTAAGATGACACTCTTCTCTTCCGGTCGACTGGTCAGGTCGAGTTGTTCTCGCTTAGTATATTTTGAATCTGTCAGGTCAGGTCGACTTGTTCTTCTTTACTATATGTTGAAGCTATCATCTGCGAAGTGTCATCACTTCTGGAGCTCTCATACTTTGAGTAGTAGGCCACATTATGTTAATGCACACAACAAATTACAGCATGCATGGCATCTTTTAAAAGAATTGCAGAGATAGCACAAAGGGGTTTACAGGGAGGCAGTATTGGATTAGAATCACTTCTGCATTACAAAGAAAATCTCACTTGTTTTTATGTTTTCATGCATGTCAGATATTGAACATTATCAAAATGAATATGAGAATGGGCGCACGAGAGCAATATTGCGGAATGATCCACTGCCTAACAAACTTGGCATGGTGGAGGATGGCCTATCTTATTCACCCATCAAGGTGCTTACTCTAACTTTGCAAAGTTGTATTGGTCGCACATATTTTGCTTCTGACCTCTTGCATTACTTCTACTTTGTTGCACCATCTGCTTAGTTTAAGCATCATATATGAGTATATGCCATACCTATCCATTTTTTGTACCTATTCCATGTGTCGTCACACTATGTTTTTCCAGTCAAATGTTGTTCTTTCGTAATAGGTGTCCAAAAGGAAGAGGGTGAGTGCAGGTCGTCAAGGAGTACAAACTAGGTATTTGGAAAAGGTAGTGGTACCTGTTAAATTTGATAGATCAGCAGCCACAGAAAACACAGGCCCAACTGGACGACACTTTACCCCTACTCTAGTGGCCAAACCACTATTAGAACTGCTGGGAGCCCAGCGTCAGGTATTGTCTATGATATCAATTCAAAATTTGAACTCCTAAATTTCTGCTTGTGCCTTACCTTCTCTCTTGTATGAAAACTAATTTCAGATGAATCTCCTTGCTCAAAGGATCATACGATCTCAAAACAATAATGGGCTCTGCATTGCTCTTGTCAGTACCTCTCTACTTTTTGCCTTGTAACTCTGTACTTAATTAATTGCTATTTGATTATGTATCATCAATCTGCACCTGAGCTTCATTATCCTCTGTTTCTTCCAATATTATTTGATCTATATTTACTCTTTGCAAAATGTAGAATAATGGCAACGCTTATATAGAATTTTCTTTGGGGAATTTATTGAATTATCCTTCCATCAACATGGAGAAGGGCTTTGTCCAGCCCGTGTTAACATGTAATGTAAGTTCATCCTTCTCAAGCCTTCAAACTTTGTTCTAGTATAGATTTGGGTAGGCATCATTTCCTCCACTGTTGTTTGCTTTGCTGTTTACATCTGATTGGATGTTTACAACAACTACCAGTTTCAAATTCTAGTTGTAAAAACATGTTCCTTATGCAGAACCGATCCGTTTATTTGCTTATATAATTGTGAAACCTGTTACGTGTCTCCTTGTTTCTCTTTAAGACTCACATCTCTTACGCCAGGCAGAACTTTAGGGAAGATAGTGAGACAAACCATCTTGAGGACAGCGAAATGACCCCAAGGTCCTGTCTTGATGAAGACAGTGAGTTGAAGCTACTCACCAGCAGGTGTGAGATAGCCTTTGTGCAGTCGCTGCCTCAATCAGTTCGACTTCTTCTGTCTCGACTTAAAGCAGAAAGGCTTGCTTCAGCTCAGCTCCGACTTGAAGTCAAAGATGCAATGAAGATGTCAGAGGACCGCTGTGCACACCATCATGCCTTAAATCTTGTGTTGATGCATCTATCATTGACACAACTGAGGTCTACTCAGCTTCTTCAGCTGTTTGGGGGGGGGGGCGACCTGGCCAGGCCTAGTTCCTTCTGAAGTGCTCTCAGTTTTGTATATTCTTTTGTCGGTGCGTTTATTTGCACTGGCGGCGAACTTTGATGCCCAGTGGATGTAATATGTGTGATAGCCGTGATAGCCTAGCGCAAGTTGCTTTCTTATTTATTTCCTTGTTGTCTTGTTTATTTGTTTTCTTCTAGTCATTGCAGTTCTTTTTCCGCGGTTTTCTAGTGGCTGCAATAACCTATTTTTTAAAACTAGGCCACAATAACCATGGGCTAATATTTACTGTAGTGACACTGGGCCTCCTACGGGCCGTAGAAACAGTGGGCCTTCTACAGGCCGTAGAAACAATGGGCCTTCTACGGGCCGTATCATCAATGGGCCTTATACGGGCAGTATGATCGATGGCCAAACATGTGCCAATAACAGGCCGCATTATGGCCGTAAATGGGCTAGAGTTGGAATCGTCCGTTCATGGGCTGACCATAATGGGCCATCATTAGTAGGCCGTATTTGATGACGCTATGAAAATGGCCCAACGTATTAACGGACCACAAACGGGCCGACTGTAACCACGGGATGAATTTGGCCCACAAGCAGAAAATGACAGTAACGGGCCGTAAGTAAACGAACGCTGGAAATGAGTCCAAGAATAAATGGGCTCTGAGAAGGCCAAAAGATAACATGGGCTGGAAACGGCCCAACGGAATAATGGGCTGTTAATGGGTATAAAGTGATACACTGTTCATTACGGGCCAGTTTCACCACGGGCCGTTAATGGGTGTAAAGTGATACATTGTTCATTACGGGCCAGTTTCACCACGGGCCGTTAGTAGGCCAAGAGTTACATAGGGCCTCATATGGGCCGAAAGACGTCATGGGCCATACATGGGCCAGAAGTGAAAACAGGCTGGAATCATATTGGATGGCCCAGATGACGCTACTGGGCCTAATTCGGATAGGGCGTAACGGGCCTTGGGTTAGCGGGCTGTAAATGGGCTATATTCGAATAGGTCGTTAACATGCTTTCCATGGGCCGGCCTGCCAGCTTTTGACCAAGTCAAACAGGCCGGCCTTTTCACAGGAATGGGCCTCTGTTGGGCCATGCCACGTGTCGACGTATCATAGGCGCCTTCCGTCCAATGAGTGGCTGACATCTATCCCAACGATGAGCCGACACGTGTTTCCTCCAGCCAACGATGATTTTACACGTGGAAAATCCCCATTGGTCGGGGCTGTTAACGGGTTATCGGATCCAAAACCCGACCCGATAGCATAACGGCGTTCCGTTACGGTGGATGCCACATGTCGGTCACCCTTGACGAAAGCACTTCTGTGACGCGCGATTTATCGTCATGTAAGTGGACACTTCCGTGATGATAATTTTGGTAATGTCATGGAACACTTCTACGACAACACAGGTATGACTATCTTGATTCTGTCATAAATTTGTCATGGATGTACATGCATGACAAAAAAAGCGACCTACTGTGACAAACACGTATCATCACGGAAGTGTATTTTTTTGTAGTGTCATCTCAAACCCTAGTTCATCTCTTGTATCCAATCTTTGTCCCAAAGCCTTAGATTGGTACTTGTGGGTTTCTAGTAGTGTTGATTACTCCTTGTAGTTGATGCTAGTTGGTTTATTCGGCGGAAGATCATGTGTTCAGATCCATTATGCATATTAATACCCCTCTGATTACGAACATGAATATGATTTGTGAGTAGTTACGTTTGTTCCTGAGGACATGGGAGGAGTCTTGCTATAAGTAGTCATGTGAATTTGGTATTCGTTTGATATTTTGAGGAGGTGTATGTTGTCATCCCTCTAGTGGTGTCGTGTGAACGTCGACTACATGACACTTCACCATTGTTTGGGCCTAGAGGGAGGCATTGGGAAGTAATAAGTAGATGATGGGTTGCTAGAGTGACAGAAGCTTAAACCCTAGTTTATGCGTTGCTTCGTAAGGGGCTGATTTGGATCCATATGTTTCATGCTATGGTTAGGTTTACCTTAATACTTCTGTTGTAGTTGTGGATGCTTGCAATAGGGGTTAATCATAAGTGGGATGCTTGTCCAAGGAAGGACAATACCCAAGCACCGGTCCACCCTCATATCAAATTATCAAAGTACGCGAACGTGAATCATATGAACATGATGAAAACTAGCTTGACGATAATTCCCATGTGTCCTCGGGAGCGCTTTCCATTATATAAGAGTTTGTCCAGGCTTGTCCTTTGCTACAAAAAGGATTGGGCCATCTTGCTGCACCTTATTTACTCGCATTACTTGTTACCTGTTACAAATTACCTTATCACAAAACTATCTATTACCAATAATTTCAGTGCTTGTAGAAAATACCTTGCTGAAAACCGCTTATCATTTCCTTCCGCTCCTCGTTGGATTCGACACTCTTACTTATCGAAAAGGCTACGATAGATCCCCTACACTTGTGGGTCATTGATACGTCTCCGTCGTATCTACTTTTCCAAACACTTTTGCCCTTGTTTTGGACTCTAACTTGTATGATCTGAATAGAACTAACCCAGACTAACGCTGTTTTCAGCAGAATTGCCATGGTGTTGTTTTATGTGCAGAAAACAAATATTCTCGGAATGACCTGAAACTCCACGGTACATCTTAGAAAAAATAATAAAAAATCCTCGCCAAAGATGAAAACCAAGGGGCCCACACCCTATCCACGAGGGTGGGGGAGCCCCCTACCCTAGGGCGTGCCCCCTACCTCGTGGCCCCCTGGATGCCCTCCGACGCCAACTCCACCTCTATATATTTGCTTTCGGAGAGAAAAAATAAGAGAGAAGAAATCATCGCGTTTTACGATACGGAGCCGCCGCCAAGCCCTAAAACCTCTCGGGAGGGCTGATCTGGAGTCCGATTGGGGCTCCAGAGAGGGGGATTCGTCGCCGTCGTCATCATCAACCATCCTCCATCACCAATTTCAGGATGCTCACCACCGTGCGTGAGTAATTGTCAGAGTAATGGGCCGCGGGTAGGCCAATCCGATCCCAAAGAACCTTTCAAGACATCGGGGCAGGCTACGCCCCTCAAGACCCCAGGACGAAGAGACGCCTTCCGAGGAGTCGACGGCAAGACGGCCGACTAACCACCCACGGCCGAGTCCCAGGGACGACTTCAGGGAAAGCCGACTCCTGACAAGCGACTTCCAGAGAAGCCGGCTTTGGGGAGTCGGCCTGCGGCTCCAACAAACCCCATGACCTCATCAAAGGGGACGGGGCAGGGGCGTGGCTACAGCAAAGCCCACCCCGCCCCTTACCAAGGGCAGGCATGGCCCCAGCACGCCGTACCCCGGAAGATCTCCGTGCGGCGTGGCACTGTTGCCATGCCGGCCCTGACATCAGCACCGCAGGGCCGAATCCTGCACCCATGATGGCTTGTCTGTACGGCCTAGAGACAGCAGGCCCCACGAGTCAGTGAGACCTCAGTAGACGGCAGAAGAACCACCAGTCGGACCTGTCGGGAGTCGGCCCAGGGGAGTCGGCCAAGCCCTCCCCCGGGGCCCACGCGCCATTAATCAAGAAGTGATGGGGAGTGGCGACAGTGATCGCCCGCCGGGCGGCGGGGCTATTACCACGACCTCATGATCAAGCCCGCGTCATCGGAAGCACGGCTACAATAATGAGCAGCCGGCAAGACCCGCCCGCGGCGGACGCGGCCTGTCCGCTCCGTACCAGGCCAGTCGGCGGGGCCCGCCAGTCGGCGGGCCCCAGCGGTCGGCAGAGAAGACGGAGGCCAGAGGCACTGACGGCTGGGCCCGCGTCCAGCCGGATTACCAATGTGCCCCTGGGGGTAGGCCTATATAAACCCCCAGGGCACCCATGCAAAGGGTTGGAACCCATTAGCTCTAGACCAGATCATATAGAAGGGAGAGAGCTAGCCTTGCCCTCTCCTACCTCCAAGAAACAGCTCAAGGAGCAACCGTGTAAACACTTTGCCATAGTGATCATGCGGAGACCCCGCAGAGCAGTAGTAGGGGTATTATCTCCTCGGAGAGCCCTGAAGCTGGGTAAGATTCGCCGGTGTGCATGTCTTCGCCTCATCCCGTTTCCAGGCACCGGCGACGTTCTACTCGCCCCCACCATGATAAGCCATCCTTTGGCATATGTCGCACCAAACCCCCGACATTTGGCACCCACCGTGGGGCCTGGTGCACCGCCGTCCGGAGATCTGTTCTAGACGGGAACCCTTTTCCTCCCTGGCGAGAACAGCCAGCCAGGCACGCCAGACGGAGTTTGCACCGACGCGCTAAGCGGCGTTGAGATCGCCTGCGCGGCCAGCTCCTTGGCCGAACTTGTCGGCGAGGTCTGCCTTTCCGACGAACCTGCGTCCGACGCAGGCACGGGCGGCCCCGAGAACCTCCTCGCGAGTTTCCTCGATCAACTCCACGTTTCCGGCAAGCCTGCCGTAGACTTGGAGTCCGTAGGCTCCACCGACTCGATGCTGGTCGACTCCGACACCACGTCGCTTGACGCGTTCCCCACCAATGTGGTGGTCTACGACAAACCTCTCCCTCGCGCGGAGAGCAACAAAAGCACTGTCACTGAGGTGCTAGTCATCAGTCATGACGAGATCCCCGGTGGAGGAGCGCATGACTCACTCGGCGCGGCGCTGCAAGACCTAACTGCGCCCATTCTGGAAGACGCTGACGCAGAGACATTGGAGGCGCGCCGCCTTCAGCTCGTTGAAGGCGCGAAGAAGCTGGCCAGCATGAGGCACTTGTCAGAGGCCTACCAGCGGGAGATGGATCGCGCCGTCGGCGGCTCGCCGGCCCCGGCTGGGCCCAGCCGCCTTGGCGCGGTCCAGCAGCGCGGCGTAGCCATCGCCAACCTGTTTGGGGCAAGCCGCCCTGTGTACACTACACCAGCGGAGAACATCCGAGCCGCCCAAGCAGCGGCGGATGAGCTGGACAATTTCGAGGGCGAAGAACGCCACCTCATGATGGAGCGAGTCCAGCGGCTCCTCGATGCGGCCATCGCGCAGATTGAGGCCGGCTACCGCACGGAGGCGCCGCAACGGCCAAATGACTACCTTCGCCGAGATCAAGGCGCGATGTCTCGGACGCCGACTGGCGGCGCCCGAGGAAGAAGAGACAAGGAGCCGGCTGTCAGCCACAGTCGGACTCGCATTACCATAGAGCGCGACCGAGACGGCCGCCCAAGAGCAGTGGAACGACGGGACGACTGTCCGCCTCCCCCTCCCTGCGAGGAGAGGCGAGTCTCCCCGCCGCCTGTTGACCATCCGACTCTCGGTGATCGCCTTGGCCGCCGAGAGGGAGTTGGAGAGAATGACGCCCGCCACCGGATCGACCGACTTCAGCGATCCTTAGCGCTGGAAGAAGAAGACGAGCTGGGTCCGCCTTGTTTCGGGCCCCGCATTCGGGACGAGCCCTTTCCCAGAGGGTTCATGCTCCCAAGAGACATGCCCAAGTATACCGGCTCCGTGAAGCCGGAAGACTAGCTAGTCGACTACTCCACGGCTGTCAGCATAGCAAACGGCAACAAGCGTGTCGCCGTAAAGTATGTTCCGCTCATGCTCTAGGGCACGGCCCGGACATGGCTGAACAGCCTAAAGCCCCGCAGCATCAACAGCTGGGTCGACTTCACCGAAGCGTTCGTCCGCAACTTCACCAATACGTACAAGCGTCCTCCCAAGCCTCGTCAGCTCTCCTTGTGCGTGCAAGGCCCCGACGAGTCGACTCGCGATTACCTCATGCGTTGGGCCGAGCTTCGGAACTCCTGCGAGGGCGTGCACGAGGTGCAGGCCATCGAGTACTTCATAGACGGGTGCAGAGAAGGCACCCTCCTCAAGCACAAGCTCCTTTGCGACGAGCCAGAAACCCTCGACGAGCTGCTGATCATAGCGGACAAATACGCCACGGCCGACTCCATGAAGACGGAGATTCAAATCAGCACAACTGGCAAAGTGGCTCCTCAGGCTCCAAGAACTCCGGCGGCAGACGCCAGCCGGCGACAATAGCAGGGAGACCACAAACGCAAGGCCCCACAACTTGCTTCCAGCAGCCGGCAGGTCGCGACCATTGAAGCCCAGCAGCCATATGAGCAGCCCCCGCCCAAGCGACAGAAAGGCGGCAAGCCAAACTGGTTGCCGGCCTTCTCCTATGAGCAGACCTTGGATGGACCTTGCAAGTTCCATAGCGGCACGAAGCCGTCGAATCACACCACCCGGAAGTGCTACTGGCTCACCAGGATCGCTAAGGGAGACGGCCTCCTGCCTCCCCCGCCCGCTGGGCCGCTTCCTCCGCCGTCGCCCCAGCAGCCGGCTGTCAGGCCAGTCGGCGCGGTACAAGACGAATACCCTGAAGAGCATGGAGCCTACATGGTGTTCACCAGTGTGGCTGATGATTGACGCAGCAGGTGGCTGCAGCGACAAGAGGTGAATGCAATACCATCGGAGATGCCAGAGTTCATGCACTAGTCTGAGAAGCCCATCAGCTGGAGCAGGGCTAACCACCCGGAAGTGATGCCGAGTCCGGGCTCCTATGCCTTGGTCCTGGACGCCACCTTTGCTACAGACAAACGAGCCGCACATTTCTCGCGAGTTCTGATAGATGGAGGCAGCATCATCAACATCCTGTACAAGGACACCATGGAAAAGTTAGGAATCAAGCAAAGACAGCTTCAGAACAGCCGAACTGTGTTCCACGGCATTGTTCCTGGGCTTTCTTGCTCGCCAATCGGCAAGATCCTGATGGACGTTCTCTTTGGGGACAAAGATCACTTTCGTAGAGAGTCTGTTTGGTTTGAGGTGGTGGACCTTGAGAGCCCATACCATGCGCTACTTGGCCGACCCACCCTGGCCAATTTCATGGCGGTCCCCCACTACGCCTACCTCAAGATGAAGATGCCCAGTTCCAGGGGAATTCTGACTGTGGCTGGCAACTACCGGAAGTCATCTGCTTGTGCGGCTGAGAGCAGTCGGCTGGCCGAGTCCCTGGTAATCGCGGCCGAGAAGCGGCTCCTCGAGCGAGTTGTGGCGACGGCCGGCAAGCAACCTGAGGTGTCGCCCAACCCAAAAGAGTCGGAGGCCGAGGGTTCTTTCAAGCCGGCCAAAGAGATAAAGAAGATACCCTTGGATTCAGAGCACCCAGAGAGGTACGATCTTGTCGATTTCCTCCATGAGAATCGGGACATCTTCGCAAGTTCAGCTCCAAGCCGCACCAGCCAGCTTCTGCACTCAAGACCATCCCCATTGCCTGGCCTTTCGCAGTTTGGGGTCTAGACATGGTGGGACCATTCAAAATAGCACGAGGTGGTTTAACTCACTTACTTGTCGCAGTGGACAAGTTCACCAAGTGGATAGAAGCAAAGCCAATCAAGAAGCTGAACGGTCCGACTGTTGTAACTTTCATTTCCGATATCACAATTCGGTACGGCATACCACACAGCATTATCACCGACAATGGCACAAATTTCGCCAAAGGCACCTTGGCCCGTTTCTGCGCAACACAGGGCATCCGACTAGACCTAGCGTCCGTCGCCCATCCGCAGTCAAACGGCCAAGTGGAGCGAGCAAACGGCCTCATCCTGTCCGACATCAAGCCTTGGCTAATCGAGCCTCTGGAGCGCTCGGCTGGCTGCTGGCTCGACGAGCTACCAGCCGTCCTCTGGAGTCTGCGCACGACTCCAAACAAGTCAACCGGCTTCACGCCCTTCTTCCTCGTCTATGGTGCCGAAGCCGTCATCCCAACGGACATAGAGTTCGACTCCCCACGAGTCACCATGTACACCGAGGAGGAAGCAGAAGAAGCATGACAAGACGGCGTCAATCTGCTAGAAGAGGGCCGGCTATTGGCACTCAGCCGGTCCAGCATCTACCAGCAGAGCCTGCGCCGATACCACAACAGGAAGGTCAGGCTAAGATCTTTCCAAGAAGGCGACCTTGTGCTCCGGCTGATCTAGTGAACAGCTGGCCAGCACAAGCTGTCGGTGCCTTGGGAAGGCCCTTTCATCATCAGGAAAGTACTGGGCAACAACTCCTACTACCTGATTGACGCTCAGAAGCCCCAAGCACGCAAGAGGGACGACTCCGGCAAGGAGACAGAGCGGCCATGGAATGCAAATCTCCTCCGAAGATTTTACAGTTGATGCAGTATGTACCACGCTACCTTTTGTATTAAAGTACCAAGACTTCAGGCCCCCCGAGCGAGCTCAGGGACTGCCCTCTTTTGTCTGTATGATAAAAATTATGACTGCAAGTATATTACTCCTTTTTATGCCGTTTGGCACCGGGCTCGACAAGTCGGCCCGGGGACTTTCCACCTTGCACTATGAAATGCTTCTTGTAGTCGGACAAGTAGTGTGTAAACGCCTAAACCGTCTCCTACCAGAAGCCGCAGCTCGCAGAGCGACTGTACGGTGGGCTGCAGTAAGGTAGAATGGGCATTCGCATGAAAAATGGCTAAGGACTCAAAGCATAAAACATAGCTCAAGACAGCTTCTAGCCTTTTTCAAAACCGACTCTCGAATAATCGGATTGCTGTCTTCTATCCAACTTGCTCAAAAACTCTTGAAAACAGCTAAGTACTTGCTTTCCCAAAGTAGCCAAGCACTTGATCCAGCGCCAGTCCGCAGAGCGGCTGTCCGATTGCCAAGGCAAGCAACTAAGAGAAAGCGACAAAGGAAAAAAGCCAAAAGAGCAATGAGCAAGAAAAGATAGAACTCAGATAAATATATTTACATAACATAGGCCCTTGGCCGAATTTTCGAGCAGAGGTTCAAAATACACCCCACGGGTGGAATTGTGCGAATTAACAAGTTCTTCAAAGACTGCTGAAGCAGACAAAACAAAGATACAGCGGCAGCTTAGGAAGCAGCAGATGGATTTGGAGGGTCAGAGGAGGCGCCAGCGTCAGGCGTCGGGGCGGCTGGCTGGCTAGTCTCGGCTTGATCGCCTCCGGCGGCAGTCGGGTCGGTCGCACGCGGCTCATTGCTGGAGGCACGGTCGAGCTGAGGCTGGCCGTCTGCTCCATCTTCTGGTGCCTCCGCCTCACCTCCGTCCTCCGCCTCGCCCTCTTCCTCGACACTGGAGCCAATCACCTCCGCCGAGTCCTCGCCATAGTCTGGGTTCATCCCAAACCACTCCGGCGGTACCTCCTCGCTGTCTTCAGACCGCTTGGGGATGAAGATGCTGGTGTCGGTGTACTCGGCGGTCGCCACAGCACGCTTGACGAGGGCGTCTTCCGCGGCTGCCAGCTCCGGCTGGGCCTCCGACCAAAGCGTGGCCAGCCGGTCTAGATCCAGCCCCGGATACCATGCCTTGACGAACTCCAAGGCCCGACGCCCTCCAGCTCGGGCCGAAGAGCCCTTCCAAGCCTCAAGACGCCCAGCCGCGACCTCCAGCTAGTCGGCCGTCAGGCTGGGGGTGCGCGGAGCCTGCATATCCGGCCACAGGGCGGCAATCGCCTGGGCACCGACACGTTGAAGCCGGCGCAGCATCCGGTGAGCCGGCCAAAGGCGAGCCTCGATGCTCAGCATGTGCTCGTCAAGAGTTTGGGGGGCGTCGGCGGCAATCTCTGCTCCCTCCGCCCTCCGACCTTCACGGTCAGCCTCGATGGCTTGGATGGCGGCCTACGACTGCCCAGGAAAGAAGTCTGCAAAGACAGGAAGAACAAAGAAGCAAGTCAAAACCAGGAGTCGGCACGACTTAAATCAGTAGCTCGAAGAAAGAAAGTAAATAAACTCACCATCAACGATGTCTTCAATCTCGTGGAAGCCGGAGGCCAGCAGCGCCTCCTTGTCGGACCAGGAGGAGCGCTCGCTCGCGAATTCGGCCACGAGGGCGGTCTCTGTGTCCTCCGCCTCCCTCTGTGTCTTCACAAGCAACTCCTTCTGCTCTGCCAATTGAGTGGCTAGCATATCGCGCTCCGTGGCGAGCTTGCTGCACTCCTTCTCTTTGGCGCGTAAAGCAGAGTTGGCGTCGCTCAGCTGCTGTTGAAGAGCGGCATTGGCCCCTGAGAAGAAGAAAGAAAGAAGGTGTTAAGTCATCAAAAGAAGGTCGCCAGGGAGATCCGGCCCAACTGCTCAGTAGTCGGCACAAATCTCAGGGACTACAGCACGCGGGTGCGCCAGCGCGCCCCTGCGAAGAAGGAAAAAGACTTACTCCGGCTCTCCGACAAATCGGCGGTCCGCTTGCCCATCTCTTCAACGTTATGGTTGAAGGTAGTGACGCGGAGGTTGTGGTAATCCTGTGACAAGCATTTCAGACAAAAAGTCAATACCGAGAGTTCATCAATTGGAGTCCCGGGCCGCCTGCTCAGCAGCCAGCCCGAAACTCGGGGACTACACCCAGTGGGTGCACTGGTGCGCCCCCACAGAGAGGAACAAGAAAACAAAGGCCAAAGGAAAAACATACCCGAATGGCTACCCGTGATGCCAGGTACGCCTTGGTGCAATTCTGGAGAGCATCGCCCTCGGCATGAAGCTTCGCCTGGACGTCCAGAAGCGCCTGGTTCAGTGGCCCTGTGCCGCCTCCTCGCACCCACCCAATGGGCGCGGCGCTCGTCGCTTCGGCGTCTGGGATCGCCGAGCTGGCGGTGCCGGCTTCCAGGGGGCGGGGTGCCGAAGTCGCCTTCTCCAGACGGCGGCGCGTTGGCGAGCCGACTTGGAGGAGTAGCCTCGCCACAGCCTCATCTTCGGTCGGCGGCACCGGAGGGTCCGCTGGCTGCCTGCCTTGCGCACCTTCAGACGGCGGTCGAGGCGGCGGCAGAACATTCACGTCCGGCGTAGAGGGGTCGCCACCTTTCTTCTCCACGACAGGGTTCTCCTCGCCGGCTTCCCCAGTCTGCCCCATGAACTCCGGAGGCGGCGGCGCAGAGTTCAACGGGGTGACGAACACCGCCGACTGGCGGCGTGCGGCTTCCTTAGCCTGCCGTTTCATCGCGGCGGCGGCTTCGGACTCCGCCAGTTTTTTCTTGGCGGCGGCCTCCGCCTTGTCGGCCTCCGCCTTCTCTAGGCGAAGGGCCTCTTCTTCGTTGTGCTTCTCCTGCGCATTCCGCTCCGTCGCCTCCGGGAGGTCAGCAGCGGGGTCAATCCGCCGAGTGGTGGCGGACGTCTCCACTGACCCCTTGACGGAGGCGGCGGTGACCCTCTCAAGAGTGAGGGGAGCCCTGAAGCAAGAGGGGCAAGCAGAGACTCAGACAAAGTCACAAAGAAAGAATAAAGCTTTGAAGACAGAATACTCACGCGAAGACCAATGGCAGCTTCTTCACTTCCTTACAGAAGCGGATGGCCTTCGTAGCCGCCTCGTCTCGCTGGGTCGCCGCAGCCGAGCCCTTGGGCTTCTTCGGCCGACTGCCGAACAAGGTCGGCACGGCCCTGTGGTTCTTCCCGCCGCCTGGAGCGCCCAGTGTGGTAGAAGAGCCCGCGCCAGGCTGGCTAGCTCCTGGCCGATGGCGAGGGGCGACTTCTCCCTCGGTGTCGTTGTCAGGCCAGTCGGCGAAAGTGACTGAGGCCTGAAGTCGCCTGCTGTTCCTCCTCCTTCCTCGGCGTCGTCTTCCAGAGCCGCCGTCCCCAGATCGGAGTCGTCGACGTCGTTCTCCGCCCGGTCGGCGAGGAACTCGCGGGCCAGCCCCGAGGTGCCGGCTGGCGGGTGGAGGAGGGGATTCTAACCAAAGCTGACTGGTCAAAACAAACTCGGCAAGAAAGAAGATAGTCCAAAGAAAGAAAGGAAA
>NC_057797.1:670321639-670357813 GCF_018294505.1 Triticum aestivum | reverse complement strand
AGCTTGCTGTCTGAGAGGTAGTTCACCATGAAGGCCACCTCTTCATGAGGCATGTCCTTGGTGCACATCCAACTCGGGTCACGGTGCCCGCTCATCTGGCATATCATGTGGGGGCGGCCTTGGAGTGGGAGAACTCGGCGCGCCATGAAGGCGGCCAGCAGGTCTGGACCAGTCAAACCCTCCGACTGCGTCAGCACTCGGAGTCGCGTGATGGCGCCGGCTCCCGCAGGCGTCAGCGACTTGGCTCGGTACGACCAGTTGGGCAGTCGCCCAGCCGGCGGGCCGGCTTCGAAAGCCGGCAGGTTGACCCAGCCCCCCCTCGCGGAGGCGTTCTTGATGTAGAAGTAGGATCTCTGCCGCATCTTCACCGACTTGATCAGCGAGATGGAGGGGAAGGGATTGTCGGCCCCCGACCTTCGCACGACGATGAAAGCGCCACACTGAGCCGGCACGCCCGCAGCCTGGGTGCCGAGCTTGGAGAAGAAGAACTCCCCCCTCCCCCCCCCCAGAGCTCGAGGGTGGGGAGGACTCCGAGGAAGCCTTCACACAAGGCCACGAAGGCGGACAGCAGCACCACTGCGTTGGGGGTGAGGTGGTGCGGCTGGAGGCCGTAGAACTCCAGGAAGGATCAGAAGAAACTGCTCGCCGGCAGCCCCAACCCGCGCAGGCAGTGCGAGCGGAAGATAACCCGCTCGCCCTCCTGTGGTGCGGGGGAATCTACCCCTTCGGCGCAAGATGCACCTACACGCGATCCTTGTCGGGGAGCCGATGAGTCCGACGGAGGAACTCGATGTGGTCTTCATGAACTTCCGAGCCGTCCCAGATGCCGGAGCGCACCGAATGAGGTGCGGCGGCGGAGGAAGAACTCACCGTGAGCTGATCACCGCGGCATTCGCCGGAGCTTGGGCGCGCGGCGGAGCGAAGAAGAAGAAGAGGGAGGAGAGCGAGGAGCAGTGAGAAGGAAGAGAGAGAGGAGTAGTGGGAAGAAGGGGCGCGCGTGTCCCCCTCTTCCCCCTACTTATAGCCTCGTGGGCTGCGAAGCCGAGGGGGCGGACGTGGGGATTTACTGCACCCACGACCCCACGTCCCCCATGTTCCATGATAAAGTTACTGCACGCAGTAACTCCACGGGAATCCCAACCGTCCACCGGGGCCGCAGCGGATCCGCTCGGGCGCCGAGGCGCGGTAGTGGCGGGCCCCGCCTATGGGCCTGTCCCGCCGCGCGCGTAGGCTGGCAGGACGGCCCAGCCACGTGCCATCGCGTGACAGGCCTAGAACGGGCGGCGGCCTAGAGGCTTAGCTAGCACGCCACTTAAATCCCGCCGCGACATTTGAAATACTGTGCGAGTCAAATTGAGTAAGTCTGAATCAAGCGAGTCCGACTCCTTCTAGTCGGCCCGGCAGAAGTCCATCAAAGACCATGTGTTGAGCACCCGAAAAGAGAAACTGCTGAGGCTTCTCGGCCGATCGGCCGCCGCGCCTCACCAGCTTCGGGGACTACTGTCGGAGTAATGGGCCGCGGGTAGGCCAACCCGAGCCCCAGAACTTTTCAAGACATCGGGGCAGGCTGCGCCCCTCAAGACCCCAGGACGAAGAGCCGCCTTCTAAGGAGTGAACGGCAAGACGGCCGACTAACCACCCATGGCCGAGTCCTAGGGACGACTTCAGGGAAAGCCAACTCCTGACTAGCGACTTCGAGAGAAGCCGGCTTTGGGGAGTCGGCCTGCGGCTCCAACAAACCCCATGACCTCATCAAAGGGGACGGGGCAGGGGCGTGGCTACAGCGAAGCCCACCCCCGCCCCTTACCAAGGGCAGGCATGGCCACAGCACGCCGTACCCCGGAAGATCTCCGTGCGGTGTGGCATTGTTGCCATGCCGGCCCTGACATCAGCACCGCAGGGCCGAATCCTGCACCCACGACGGCTTCTCTGTACGGCCTAGAGACAGCAGGCCCCACCAGTCAGTGAGACCTCAGGAGACGGCAGAAGAACCACTAGTCGGACCCGTCGGGAGTCGGCTCGGGGGAGTCGGCCGAGCCCTCCCCGGGGGCCCATGCGCCATTAATCAAGAAGTGATGGGGAGTGGCGACAGTGATCGCCCGCCGGGTGGCGGGGCTGTTGCCACGACCTCATGATCAAGCCCGCATCATCAGAAGCACGGCTACAGTAATCAGCAGCCGGCAAGACCCGCTCGTGGCGGACGCGGCCTGTCCGCTCCGTACTAGGCCAGTCGGCGGGGCCCGCCAGTCGACGGGCCCCAGCGGTCGGCAGAGAAGACGGAGGCCAGAGGCACTGACGGCTGGGCCCGCGTCCAGCCGGATTACCATTGTACCCCTTGGGGGTAGGCCTATATAAACCCCCCAGGGCACCCATGCAAAGGGTTGGAACCCATTAGCTCTAGACCAGATCATATAGAAGGGAGAGAGCTAGCCTTGCCCTCTCCTACCTCCAAGAAATAGCTCAAGGAGCAACCATGTAAACACTTTGCCATAGTGATCATGCGGAGACCCCGCGGAGCAGCAGTAGGGGTATTATCTCCTCGGAGAGCCCTGAAGCTGGGTAAGATTCGCCAACGTGCATGTCTTCGCCTCATCGCGTTTCCAGGCTCCGGCGACGTTCTACTCGCCCCCACCATGATAATCCATCCTTTGGCATATGTCGCACTAAACCCCCAACAGTAATTCCATCGTAGGCTTGTTGGACGGTGATCGGTTGGATGAGATTTATCATGTAATCGAGTTAGTTTCGTTAGGGTTTGATCCCTAGTATCCACTATGTTCTGAGATTGATGTTGCTATGACTTTGCTATGCTTAATGCTTGTCACTAGGGCTCGAGTGCCATGATTTCAGATCTGAACCTATTATGTTTTCATGAATATATGTGAGTTCTTGATCCTATCTTGCAAGTCTATAGTCACCTACTATGTGTTATGATCCGGCAACCCCGAAGTGACAATAATCGGGACCACTCCCGGTGATGACCATAGTTTGAGGAGTTCATGTATTCACTATGTGCTAATGCTTTGTTCCGGTTCTCTATTAAAAGGAGGCCTTAATATCCCTTAGTTTCCAATAGGACCCCGCTGCCATGGGATGGTAGGACAAAAGATGTCATGCAAGTTCTTTTCCATAAGCACGTATGACTATATACGGAATACATGCCTACATTACATTGATGAATTGGAGCTAGTTCTGTGTCACCCTATGTTATGACTGTTACATGATGAACCACATCCGGCATAATTATCCATCACTGATCCGATGCCTACAAGTTTTCCATATACTGGTTCTCGCTTAGTTACTTACCCACTGCTACTGTTACAATCACTACAAAATACCAAAAACATTACTTTTGTTGTCTTTACTTTTGTTGCCGCTACCACCACTATCATATTACTTTGCTACTAAACACTTTGCTGCAGATACTAAGTTTCCAGGTGTGGTTGAATTGACAACTCAGCTGCTAATACTTGAGAATATTCGTTGGCTCCCCTTGTGTCGAATCAATAAATTTGGGTTGAATACTCTACCCTCGAAAGCTGTTGCGATCCCCTACACTTGTGGGTTATCAAGACCAATTTCTGGCGCCGTTGCCGGGGAGCATAACTCTATTCTTTGAGTCACTTGGGATATATATCTGCTTATCATTATGAAGAACTTGAGAGATCCAAAAACCAAGATTTATCCCTCAACTACAAGGGGAGGTAAGGAACTGCCATCTAGCTCTGCACTTGATTCACCTTCTGTTATGAGTAAGTTTGCGACACCTACACCTGCTTCTGCTATTCGTTCTGATATGTCGCATGTTATTGATGATGCCACTTCTGCTATGTGTGGTACTTATGATGAAACTGCTTCTATGCCTGATACTACTGTGCCCCTTGGTGAATTTCTTGATGAACAAATTGCTAGGGCTAGAGAAAAATAAATTATTGAATCTGAATACGATGATGATAGTGATGATGAAAATATGCATGTTATCCCTGAGGGTTATCTTTTTGATATGGAATCTTCTGCCACTATTTTAGCTTGCAAAGATAGATATGAGCTTAAGAGGTTATTAGTTAAATGGAACAAAGAATCACTTAGAGATAAAATTAAACCCGACCCTGCTTTTTCTACTTCACCTATATGTGTTCCTGATAAGGATTATGAATTCTCTGTTGATCCTGATATAATTACTTTGGTTGAATCTGATCCGTTTTATGGCTATGAATCTGAAACTATTGTAGCATATCTTACTAATTTAAATGATATAGCTGCCCTGTTCACTAATGATGAGAAATCGCGTTACTTTTATATACTCAAAATATTTCCATTCTCATTAAAGGGTGATGCTAAGATATGGTTTAATTCTCTTGATCCTGGTTGTGTGCGTAGTCCCCAGGATATGATTTATTACTTCTCTGCTAAATATTTCCCTGCTCATAAGAAACAAGGTGCTTTGAGGGAAATATACAACTTTGTGCAAATTAAAGAAGAGAGTCTCCCACAAGCTTGGGGGAGGCTTCTCAAGTTACTTAATGCTTTGCATGATCATCCTCTTAAGAAACGTGAAATACTTGATATCTTTTATAATGGACTAACCGATGCTTCCAGAGATTACCTGGATAGTTGTGTTGGTTCTCTTTTCAGGGAAAGAACATCGGATGAAGCTGAAATTCTATTGAATAATATGTTGACAAATGAAAATAATTGGGCACCTCCTCAGCCAGCTCCTAAGCCAGCTCCTGCTGCAATTACTGAGCCTATTTCTAAACCAACTCCGAAGAAGAGAGGTGTTCTATTTCTCAGTCCCAAAGATATGCAAGAGGCAAAGAAATCTATGAAAGAGAAAGGTATTAAAGCTGAAGACGTTAAGAATTTACCTCCTATTGAAGAAATACATGGTCTTAATATACCGCCTGCTGAAGAAACATATGATCTCAATTCTTTATTTATTGAAGAACCTCCTGATCCCGATATACCGACACAAGTAGTAAAGGTAAATTCTCTCTATAGATATAATAAAGCTGAAGTTCCTCCTACTAAAATTGCTAGTCAGTGCTTGGATGAGTTTGATAACTTTATGTTTAAGCAAGACGACTTCAATGCTTATTTTGGTAAACAATTAAAAGAAAATGCTGATATGATTAAATACTTGGGTGATTATATGGCTAATATTAGAGGGGAACTTAAACTTGTTAGCAAACAGGCTTCTATGGTTACAACTCAAGTAGAACAAGTACTTAAGGCTCAAAAAGAAGTGCTTGATGAAATGAATAGTAAGAAAAATGATTATGCTGTTAGAGTGGCTACTAGAACTGGTAGAATGACTCAGGAACCTTTGTATCCTGAAGGCCACCCTAAGAGAATCGAGCAAGATTCTCAAAGAAATAATATTGATGTTCCTAGTTCTTCTAAAAAGAAGAAGAAGAAAAATGATAGAACTGTGCAAACTTCTAGTGAACCTATTGCTGAACCACCTGATAATCCAAATGATATATCTATGTCTGATGCTGAAACACAATCTGGTAATGAACATGAACCTAGTCAAAATATTAATGATGATGCTCAACCTAGTAATGGCAATGATGTAGAAATTGAACCTGCTGTTGATCTTGATAACCCACAATCAAAGAATCAACGTTATGATAAAAGAGACTTTGTTGCTAGAAAACATGGTAAAGAAAGGGAACCTTGGGTTCAGAAACCCATGCCTTTTCCTCTGAAACCATCCAAGAAAAAGGATGATGAGGATTTTGAGCGCTTTGCTGAAATGATAAGGCCTATCTTTTTGCATATGCGATTAACTGATGTGCTCAAAACAAATCCTTATGCTAAATATATGAAGGATATCATTACTAATAAAAGAAAGATACCGGAAGCTGAGATTTCCACCATGCTTGCTAATTATACTTTTAAGGGTGGAATACCAAAGAAACTTGGAGATCTCGGAGTACCTACTATACCTTGCTCCATTAAAAGAAATTATATTAAAACTGCTTTATGTGATCTTGGAGCCGGTGTTAGTGTTATGCCTCTCTCTTTATATCGTAGACTTGACTTGAATAAGCTGACACCTACTGAAATATCTTTGCCAATGGCTGATAAATCAACTATTATACCTGTCGGTATTTGTGAGGATGTGCCTGTTGTGGTTGCAAACGTTACTATTTTAACAAACTTTGTTATTCTTGATATTCCCGAGGATGATAGTATGTCTATTATTCTTGGAAGACCTTTTCTTAATACTGCAGGGGCTATTATTGATTGCAACAAAGGCAATGTCACTTTTCATGTTGATGGTAATGAGCATATGGTACAGTTTCCGAGGAAACAACCTCAAGTTCATAGTATCAACTCCATTGGAAAAATTCCATCGATTATAATTGGAGGTTTTGAATTTCCTCTTCCTACTGTCAAAAAGAAATATGATATACTTATTATAGGGGATGTGCATATCCCCGTTGAGGTAACTTAGTGTTATTCGAAATTTCTCCGGTTTCATGATTATTGGAATGAGTTTGTTAACAAGACTTGATCGACCTTGTTAGTGGATTCTTTTTGATGAGCATGAGATGGATGAAACTAGAAGCACAACCTTCTGTACCCTCTCTATATTTTCTGTTAACTGGTAGAAATAAAGTAAAATTAGTATTTTTCTGTCTGTTTCCTGACTTATCCGTGCAATATAAAAATATCCCGAAAATAAAAGTCCTCAGAATCACATGCCAGTTTAATATTATTGTTCGGGAATATTTGAGGATTTACTGTGCAAAAATTACCGTGGGAGGAGCTGCGACCTGGACACGAGGGTGGTGGGCGCACCACCCCCCTCTAGGGTGCGCCCCCCTGCCTCGTGGGCCCACGGTGGCCCTCCTCCACTTATCCCAGCACCCATCTTCTTCCTCTGTCTCACACAAACCCGAAAAACCAACTCAAGCACGAGTTCCAGCCACTTTTGCTGTGATTTTCGATCTCCTTGCTCAAAGCACCTCTCGCAAAACTGCTTGGGGAGATTGTTCCTTGGTATGTGACTCCTCCATTGGTCCAATTAGTTTTTGTTCTAGTGCTTTATTCTTTGCAAATTTGTGCTGCATAGGTGACCATGTTCTTGAGCTTGCATGTCAAATTTATATGGTTCTAAGTAGTTCTAATGCTTGATATAGGCTCTAGGCACTTGTAGGAGTAGTTGCTATCAGTTTTATTGAAGTTGGTTCACTTTTGTTTAAGGTTACTAAAAATTTCAGAATTTTTCAGAGAAAGACATTATGCTTAGGAAGATGTTCCAAGGTGGTTCCTCTAAGAAGCAAGGACCCAGGATTGCTATGCGCGATGCTGACAAGGATCCACCAAGAGACGCTCTCGTACGGCCTTGCGAATGGCCGTCAGAAAATTTTATGGACCGTGCAGGAATTAAAGAAGAATTCAAAGCATATTTGCGCAATGCCGGTCTTGGGGATTTTGAGGCTAACAAATGCCCCCAGTATCATGATCTCACAAGTTCATTTGTGAGGAGGTTTGAGTATTCATCTTCGCGTAATTCTCCTTCAGTCATGTTTGATCTTTATGACAAATCTTATACCATGGACCTAGAGGATTTCACTCTTGCTTGCAAACTTCCATCATGGGGCAGTATTAGGGATCCCCCTAAATCTGAATTTAGAAACTTTCTTGCTAGTATAACTGTAGGGGAATCTAGAGACATAACGCATGCTACCATAGCGAGCATTCACTTTCCTGCTATACATTATTTTGCTCTCTTCATCGGTAGATGCATAAATGCTAAGGATGAAGCATGTCACATGTGTGTCCCTAATCTTAGCATTCTTAGGAGTGATGTGTTAGGAGACCAATCTTATCATATGGGAGCCATTGTAGCTCGTAGGTTGCATCATAATAGACATAATGGAGATTTCTTTGGAGGAATTTATGCAACCCGCTTAGCTCATTTTCTTGAGATAGACATTCGTGAGGGTGATACGGAGTTGCCTCCTGCATATTTAGATTATAACTCTATGGCTTCGCACCAGTTTGTCGAGAGGCCTGAATCACCTCTCTTATATCATTTAATTTTTGATAAACGACGTGTTTTCCGTATTACTCTCCCTGCTCCTGCCTACTTTGATTCACAGACAAAAAGAAGATATGTTATTACTAGAGAGGAGGCAGAAGAGTATGAGAGGAGAGCGGAGGCAGCTCGACTCCACGCTGCAGCTCAGCAGGCGATAACCGCTGCACATCAGTATGATCCCAACTATTCTTTGTCACAGTACGACCCCAGCTACACATACGGGTACCCGCCAGGCTATCCCTGGCAATAGACCAACTTAGGCCAAAAGCCTAGGCCTGGGGGAGTACGTATTTCTCACCGACATTACATTTATGTTCACACACACTCATTGATAGATGTTGGTGCTCATACTCTTTCACTGTAATACCCATGCTAGTTTATTTTCTTTTTCCTGCTTTCTTCTTGTGTGTTTGTTAAACCTTAAGAAAAACTAAAAAATTAGTAGTGGTTTATTTTTCTGCTATAGTAGTAATAATTAAAAAGAAAACCCAAAAATATTCTCCGTTCTTCTTTTGCTTGTTGGGAGCTTTCCCGTGTAAATAGTTTTATTTCTTTTCTTTTCTTTGGGGGTCAGTAGGAGAAGACCATAATTAAATTGTTGAAGTGGCTCTTATATGCATTATTGTTGATTTAACCAAGAGCCCATATTGCCTTGTCTTCTCCTATTTATTGAATGCTCGCAGATTCCATCTTAGTCCAATGCACGTGCACTCTTATTATTATTCACACCATTCGGTCGTGCAAGTGAAAGGCAATTATGATGATATATGATGGACTGACTGAGATGAAAAAGCTGGTATGAACTCGACCTCTTTTGTTTTTGTAAATATGATGAGTCCCTCGTTCTTGATTCAGCTTATTATGAATAAACATGTTTGCAATGACAATTACAGATCATAGTTGCTTGTGCCATGCATGATTAGCTATGAGTTATAATGATTTACCTTGTGTGACAACATGCTATTGTGATGATTATGATGTGGTATGATGGGGTGGTATCCTCCTTTGAATGATTTAAGCGACTTGACTTGGCACATGCTCACGCATGTAGTTGAAACAAAATCAACATAGCCTTCACGATATTTATGTTCATGGTGGATTATATCCTACTCATGCTTGCATCCAATATTTATTAATTTTAATGCATGTACATGATTGTTGTCGCTCTCTAGTTGGTCGCTTCCCAGTCTTTTGCGAGCCTTCACTTGTACTAAGCAGGAATACTGCTTGTGCATCCAATCCCTTAAACCCCAAAGTTATTCCAGATGAGTCCACCATACCTTCCTATATGCGGTATCTACATGCCGTTCTAAGTAAATTTGTATCTGCCAAACTCTAAACCTTCAAATAAACATTCTGTTTTGTATGCTCGAATAGCTCATGTATCAACCAAGGTTGTCCTTATCTTTCGTGTTAGACGGGTTATTCTCAAGAGGAGTGGACTCCGCTCCTCACTCACGATATAAATGGCTGGTCACCAGGATGCCCAGTCCCATGCTTTATGCAAACTAAATCAAAATAATTGCAAACAAAACTCCCCCTGGGACCTAATGAATGTTGGAGGCACTCGTTGTTTTGAGCAAGACATGGATTGATGTTTGTTGGTGGAGGGGGAGTATAAACTTTACCATTCTGTTTGGGAACCGCCTATAATGTGTGTATCATGGGAGATATCACCATCTCTTCATTGTTATGTTGACAATGAAAGTATACCGCTCAAAATACAATTTATCTCTATTTTAAAACCGAGCTCTGGCACCTCTACAAATCCCTGATTCCCTCTGCGAAGGGCCTATCCATTTACTTTTATGTTGAGTCATCACCCTCTTATTAAAAAGCACTAGCTGGAGAGCACAGCTGTCATTTGCATTCATCACTATTAATTTATATTGGGTGTGACTATGATTGGATCTCTTTTACCAAGAATTACAATGTCTAGTCAGTCCTTGATGTTTAAAGGTGCTCTGCATTTATGTTTTGCGGTCTCAGAAAGGGCTAGCGAGATACCATCTTGTTATATCATATTATGATTGTTTTGAGAAAGTGTTGTCATCCGAGATTTATTATTATGGCTTGCCAGTTGATTATCCTATTGATATGAGTAATTATGAGACCTGAGAATTATTGCAAATGTGGTTAGTTATGATCTATGCTGAAAACTTGAATGCTGGCTTGACATAGTTACAACAACAAGAGCAAACAGAGTTTGTAAAAGTTTTTCTTTCTTTCTTTCAGTTTGTCAACTGAATTGCTTGAGGAAAAGCAAGGGTTTAAGCTTGGGGGAGTTGATAAGTCTCTGTCGTATCTACTTTTCCAAACACTTTTGCCCTTGTTTTGGACTCTAACTTGTATGATTTGAATGGAACTAACCCGGACTGATGTTGTTTTCAGCAGAATTGCCATGGTGTTGTTTTATGTGCAGAAAACAAATATTCTCGGAATGACTTGAAACTCCACGGAACATCTTAGAAAAAATAATAAAAAATCCTCACCAAAGATGAAGACCAGGGGGCCACACCCTGTCCACGAGGGTGGCCCCCCCTAGGGCGCACCCCCCTACCTCGTGGGCCCCCTGGATGCCCTCCGACGCCAACTCCAACTCTATATATTTGCTTTCGGAGAGAAAAAATACGAGAGAAGAAATCATCGCGTTTTACGATATGGAGCCGCCGCCAAGCCCTAAAACCTCTCGGGGGGCTGATCTAGAGTCCGATCGGGGCTCCGGAGAGGGGGATTCGTCGCCGTCGTCATCATCAACCATCCTCCATCACCAATTTCACGATGCTCACCGCCATGCGTGAGTAATTCCATTGTAGGCTTGCTGGACGGTGATGGGTTGGATGAGATTTATCATGTAATCGAGTTAGTTTTGTTAGGGTTTGATCCCTAGTATCCACTATGTTCTAAGATTGATGTTGCTATGACTTTGCTATGCTTAATGCTTGTCACTAGGGCCCGAGTGCCATGATTTCAGATCTGAACCTATTATGTTTTCATGAATATATGTGAGTTCTTGATCCTATCTTGCAAGTCTATAGTCACCTACTATGTGTTATGATCCGGCAACCCCGAAGTGACAATAATCGGGACAACTCCCGGTGATGACCATAGTTTGAGGAGTTCATGTATTCACTATGTGCTAATGCTTTGTTCCGGTTCTCTATTAAAAGGAGGCCTTAATATCCCTTAGTTTCAAATAGGACCCCGCTGCCACAGGAGGGTAGGACAAAAGATGTCATGCAAGTTATTTTCCATAAGCACGTATGACTATATACGGAATACATGCCTACATTACATTGATGAATTGGAGCTAGTTCTGTGTCACCCAATGTTATGACTGTTACATGATGAACCGCATCCGGCATAATTATCCATCACTGATCCGGTGCCTACGAGTTTTCCATATACTGGTTCTCGCTTATTTACTTTCCCGTTGCTACTGTTACAATCACTACAAAATACCAAAAACATTACTTTTGTTGTCTTTACTTTTGTTGCCGCTACCACCACTATCATATTACTTTGCTACTAAACACTTTACTGCAGATACTAAGTTTCCAGGTGTGGTTGAATTGACAACTCAGCTGCTAATACTTGAGAATATTCTTTGGCTCCCCTTGTGTCGAATCAATAAATTTGGGTTGAATACTCTACCCTCGAAAGCTATTGCGATCCCCTATACTTGTGGGTTATCAGTCATCAAGACTCTTTTCTGGCGCCGTTGTCGGGGAGTGAAGCGCCTTTAGTATGTGGAAATTGGTAAGGAAAAATTTATATAGTGTGCTGAAATTACTGTCACTTGTTATTATGGAACATAATACTTTGAGGGGCTTGTTCAGGGTATCTTCACCCCGACCAGTAGAGCAAAGAGTGGATCCTCAACCTACTGGACCTACTGAAAATGTTTACTTTGAAATTCCTTCGGGTATGATAGAGAAAGTGCTAGCTAATCCTTTCACAGGTGATGGAACATTACATCCCGATTTGCACCTAATCTATGTGGATGAAGTTTGTGGATTATATTAGCTTGCAGGTATGCCCGGAGATGTTATCAAGAAGAAGGTATTCCCTTTATCTTTCAAGTGAGAGGCATTGACATGGTTTAGGCTATGTGATGATATGGGATCATGCCGATTGAAATTGGAATTTCATCAGAAGTTTTATCCTATGCATCTTTCATCGTGATCATAATTATATATATAATTTTTGGCCTCGCGAAGGAGAAAGCATCTCTCAAGCTTGGGGGAGGCTTAAGTCAATGTTATATTCATGCCCCAATCATGAGCTCTCAAAAGAAATGATTATTCAAAAAATTTATGCTCGGCTTACTCTCAGTAATCGCTCCATGCTCGATACTTCTTGTACTGGATATTTTATGATGAAGACTATTGAATTCAAATGGTATTTATTGGAAAGAATTAAACGCAACTCTGTAGACTAGGATTTCGATGAAGGTAAGGAGTCAGGTATAACACCTAAGTTTGATTGTGTTAAATCTTTTATGGATACATATACTTTTTGTGAATTTAGCACTAAATATGGACTTGGCTCTGAGATAGTAGATTCTTTCTGTGAATCCTTTGCTACTCATGTTGATCTCCCTAAGGAGAAGTGGTTTAAATATAATCCTACCATTGAAGTAAAAGTAGTTGCACCTATTAAAGTTGAAGAAAAGACTATCACTTATAATGATCCTGCTGTTCCTACTGCTTATATTGAGAAACCACCTTTCCCTGTTAGAATAAAGGATCATGCTAAAGCTTCAGCTATGGTTAACAAAAGTAATATTAATACACCCAAAGCCCCCGAGAAAATTAAAGTTGAACCTAGTATTGCTATGGTGAAAGATCTCTTGGCCGATAATATTGATGGACATGTTATTTACTTCTGTGATGAAGCTGCTAGAATTGCTAGACCTAATACTAAAAATAAACATAGACCTATTGTAGGCGTGCCTGTTATTTCTGTTAAAATAGGAGATCATTGCTATCATGGCTTATGTGATATGGGTGCTAGTGCAAGTGCAATACCTCATTCCTTATACAAAGAAATTATGCATGATATTGCACCTACTGAGATAGAAGAGATTGATGTTACAATTAAGCTTGCCAATAGAGATACAATTTCACCAATTGGGATTGTTAGAGATGTTGAAGTCTTGTGTGGGAAAGTTAAATACCCTGCTGATTTTCTTGTTCTTGGTTCCCCACAAGATAACTTTTGTCCCATTATATTTAGTAGACCCTTCTTGAATACTGTAATGCTAAGATAGACTGCAATAAAGATATTGTTTTTGTTGGTTTAGGGGATACGTCTCATGAATTTAATTTTGCTAAATTTCATGGACAACCCCATGATAAAGAATTGCCTAGTAAAGATGAAATTATTGGTCTTTCTTCTATTACCGTGCCTCCTACTGGTCCTTTAGAACAATATTTGCTAGACCATGCAAATGATATGTTTATGAATGAAAGAAGGGAAATAGATGAAGTATTCTTTAAATAGGGACCTATTTTGAAGCACAACTTGCCTGTTCAAATCTTAGGGGATCCTCCTCCTCCTAAGGGTGATCACATGTTTGAGCTTAAACCATTACCTGATACTCTTAAATATGCTTATCTTGATGAGAAAGAGATATATCCTGTTATTATTAGTGCTAACCTTTCAGGGCATGAAGAAAAGAAATTATTGAAAACTCTGAAGAAGCACCGTGATGCTTTTGGATATACTCTTGATGATCTTAAGGGCATTAGTCCCACTCTATGCCAGCACAAAATAAAATTGGAGAAGGATGCTAAACCGGTTGTTGATCACCAACGGCGGTTAAATCCTAAGATGAAATAAGTGGTAAGAACAGAAATACTAAAGCTTCTGGAGGCAGGTATAATTTATCCCGTTGCTGATAGTCAGTGGGTAAGTCTTGTCCATTGTGTCCCTAAGAAGGGAGGTATTACTGTTGTTCCTAATGATAAAGATGAATTGATCCCACAAAGAATTGTTACAATTTATAGAATGATAATTGATTTCCGCAAATTAAATAAAGCTACTAAAAAGTATCATTACCCTTTACCTTTTATTGATCAAATGCTAGAAAGATTATCCAAGCATACACATTTTTGCTTTCTAGATGGTTATTCTGGTTTCTCTCAAATACCTGTGTCAAAAGAGTATCAATAAAAGACAACTTTTACTTGTCCTTTCGGTACCTTTGCTTATAGACGTATGCCTTTTGGTTTATGCAATGTACCTGCTACCTTTCAAAGATGTATGACTGCTATATTCTCTGACTTTTGTGAAAAGATTGTTGAGGTATTCATGGATGATTTCTCCATTTATGGGACTTCTTTTGATGATTGCTTAAGCAAACTTAATCAAGTTTTGCAGAGATGTGAAGAAACTAATCTTGTTTTGAATTGGGAGAAGTGCCACTTTATGGTTAATGAAGGTATTGTCTTGGGGCATAAAATTTCTGAAAAAGGTATTGAAGTTGACAAAGCTAAAGTTGATGCTATTGAAAAGATGTCGTGTCCTAAGGACATTAAAGGTATAAGAAGTTTCCTTGGTCATGCCGGTTTTTATAGGAGGTTCATTAAGGACTTCTATAAAATTTCTCGGCCTCTGGCTAATCTCTTACAAAAAGATGTTCCTTTTGTCTTCGATGATGACTATGTAGAAGCATTTGAAATACTTAAGAAAGCCTTGATTCTGCACCTATTGTTCGGCCTACTGATTGGAATTTACCATTTGAAATTATGTGTGATGCTAGTGATTATGTTGTAGGGGCTGTTCTAGGACAAAGAGTTGATAAGAAATTAAATGTTATTCAATATGCTAGTAAAACTATAGACAGTGCCCAGAGAAACTATACTACTACTGAAAAAGAATTTTTAGCAGTTGTATTTGCTTGTGATAAGTTCAGACCTTATATTGTTGATTCTAAAGTAACTGTTCACACTGATCATGCTGCTATTAAATATCTTATGGAAAAGAAAGATGCTAAACCAAGACTTATTAGATGGGTTCTCTTGCTTCAAGAATTTGATTTGCATATTATTGATAGAAAGGGAGCTGAGAACCCCGTTGCAGACAACTTGTCTAGGTTAGAGAATGTTCTTGATGACCCACTACCTATTGATGATAGCTTTCCTGATGAACAATTAGCTGTCATAAATGCTTCTCATGCTGCTCCATGGTATGCTGATTATGCTAATTATATTGTTGCTAAGTTTATACCACCTAGTTTCACATACCAGCAAAAGAAAAAGTTCTTCTATGATTTAATACATTACTTTTGGGATGACCCACACCTTTATAAAGAAGGAGTAGATGGTGTTATTAGACGTTGTGTACCTGAGCATGAATAGGAATAGATCCAACGCAAGTGTCACTCCGAGGCTTATGGAGGACACCATGCTGGAGATAGTGTTGTGGTTCTAAGACCGACGGTAGAATAGGGGGGGTAGGAATGTAGAGGCAAGATCCTAGCTATGGAGGAGTTGTACACACGAGTTTTATGAGTTCAGGCCCTTCTCGGAGGAAGTAATAGCCCTATGTCTCAGAGCCCGGAGGTGGTCGACTGGATATATGCGTGTGAATTACAGAAAGTGTGAACCCTTGTCCCAGAGGATGGGGTGGCTTATATAGAGTACGCCAGGACCCCAGCTCCCCTCCATTACACAAGGTTCAATGCTCGTAAAGGAGGGGCGTTACTGGTAACGTTTGTAGTAAAGTGTTATAAATGCCCATAAAGCTATGGCTTAAGTCCTGACCATTACAGAGTGGAGAGTTTCTCATCTTCTGGTGGTCGAGTGTCTTCAAGGTGGTCGAGTGAGCACATCTTCATGGTCGAGTGGATGATGGTTTCTCTTCGATTGCTTCTGATTCTTTGTAGAGATGTCCTTGGGGAGGGTATGTTGGACTGATCCATGACCCTACCCTAAGTACATAGCTTCATCATTAGCCCCCGAATGGATCAGGGTTTGAGTGAGGAAGGAGTTGGGAACACTTCCGACCCATTCTTTGTGCTATGAGTATATCTTGTTCTGGAACAATGAGTTGAGGTGACAATGTCGACTCCATTCTCAATCGCCTTGGTCCATTCTTGGTTTTTGTCGAGTGAATTTTCACAGTAGAATTACGAATGATGATGTAGAGGATGTTTGTCTTCAGTCTGACAGGTTGCTCTGCTCTCCGCGGATCTGGCGGGATTCGAATTTTGGGAAGTGCGCCAGACGGACGGAACCGAGGTTATCTGGACGGATTAGGCAAGTCTCCTCGATCCCCGCGCCACCTTTTTCACCACGTACTGTGCGCGCGACTGTTGCGGGATTTGTTTAGATCGTCTGGGTCCACCGGCCAGTCACTCGGTGGATGACCTTATAAAAGGCCCCGGACCAGGCCTCTGCCCTGCGTGCTCCCATTCTCTCTTCTTCTTCTCCCGATCTCTCCGCCACGCTCGCTTCCGCCCTCGTCACCGGACCTTTGCTCAAGCTCAACCCGTCGCCATGGGGAAGGAGAGGACGGTGGTGCTGGAATGCGCAAAGAAGGCGACCGCGAAGGCGAAGGGCAAGCGGACCAGCCGGGGCGGATCCTCGTCGAGATCTGGCCTGCCGGCGGGCTGGATCCAGGGCGACTGGATCCGTTCGACAATCACCCAGGACAACCTCGACAACCTGGTGGAGGGGGGACTGATCCCCCACAAGTCGGCACGGCTCCCGGGGAATGAAACCGAGCCACAGCCAAGGGAGGGTGAGTGTGTTCTCCTCGCCACCCACGTAGATCGCGGATTCTCACTACCTCCCCATCCTTTCTTCCGGGTTTTTTTGAACTTCTTTGGGGCTCAGCTCCACCATTTCACTCCAAACACCATAGTCTATATGGCTGCTTTCATGTCAATGTGTGAAAACTTCTTGGGCTGTCGACCGCACTGGTGGCTTTTCAAACACATCTTCACCTGCCGCTCCTAGTCGGTCAAAAAGGCCAATCCGAGTGACGAGAGGACACAAGTGATCCAAATGTGCGAGGGTCTGGGGATCCAGATGAGGAGCAAGAGTACTTTCCCGGCCATGATCCTTCCTGACTCGGTCCGGGGCTGGCAGTCGACTTGGTTCTACTACAAGGATCAGTCGACCCCAGGTCAGTCGACTGGACTTCCTCCCTTTTCCTTAGATTGAGTGGAGAAGCCTGCTCTCCTAAAGGTGGTTCTAGAAGAGAAGGCGCAGGTCAAGGTGCTGGTCGAGCGGGTCGTCCAACTCGTCCATGACGGGGTGACCGGGATGGACCTGCTGGAGGTCTTTCTCGGTCGACGCATCCAACCGCTTCAGGCACGCGATCATCCGATGTGGATGTACTCTGAGCTCGAGGACTCCACTCGGATCCACCCGGAGGACGTCAGTGAGGACACCTTGGAGAAGTGGTTGATGGGGATCACCAGCAACAAAGACAAACCTCAGGGGTCTAGGAGGGTGATTCCATTCGACAACTTGCATCAGCCGGAGCAGGTGTGATTCTGTTTTGCCAAGTATCTTTCCGATTCACTGTGTGACATCTTGTTTATGGTCGACTAAATTTCCTTTGATCGTTGTCTTTTCGGGACCTCATCGACATGTACTCAATGCCCAACGGAGTGCAGGAGCAGGACGTAGAGGAAGAAGCGAGCAGGGGCGAGAGCGGCGAAGAGCACTCGGATGTCGAGGAGGATGAGGAGAGCGACGAATCGACTGATGACGAGGAAGTTGACTCGCCCCCTCGCTGGGAGAGGAGATCCAAACATGCTCACGACCCGGCGAGCGCTCCAGACCTGGTGGCCGCACCGATTGGACAGTCTTCGAAGCATCCCAGGACGTCTTCCCCAACACCGACTGAGAAGGCTCCCAAGCAGCCCAAAGTTGTGCCGCCTCCAGCGCCGTAAGCACCGAAAGCTACCTCCTCCAAACTGCCAAAGGCTTTGCCCAGGATCAAAGTGATCGTCCCCACTATCTCCGGGTAATCATCTGACTTGTCTTTTTCGTCGACTCGATTAACCGGACGTAACCGTCTGAATGCGGGTCTTTGTAGTGCTGCTACATCAGGAACCTCTTCTCTCTAGTACCAGGACGAGGAGATGGAAGATGCAGTTACCTCCAACCCAGGTATACACTCTTGTGATTTTGTTCTTGATTCTTTGGTTGATTGCGTTCTAGTGGTTCACTTGGGGTCGAATGATCTGCCTTGCAGCTCCACCCAACATCATCGATCTCCCAGATGATAATGAATATGTGGCTCTTAAGCCCAGGAAGAGCAAGAAGGTAGCAGCTGGTAGGATGTCTCGGCAAGAACCAACTACGACACCTCCCGTCCGTCAGCTTGAAGACGCGGGCAGGGCCTCTATGACCTTCGCTGCACCCTTGTCGAGTGAGCACTCCGCGCCGCCGACTGCGCCTGTGATTCCTTCAGTCGTCCAACTCCACGCCACGGAGCTCCAAGCCGCCGCACCTGGGTCGTCTTCTCACTTTTTCACCAGCTATCCCGTCCCGGACAACCAGTCGACAGCGGCTGCAGAAGCCATCCGACAGGCTGATATGATGATGGAGTGGGTGAAGACGGTGCATGAAAACAGCCAGGCTGCCTACGATGCCAGTGCTGCTCTTCAGGCCAATGTCCAGGTGAGTGGACTTTCCGACTGTTTTTGCTTTATGAGGAAATGTTACTCGAAAAATCTTCTTCTACACAATCTCCTGTTGTTTGCGTCGAATTAGAGCACCCACTGGGTGTTTTGTTGATTTTGGTAGTTTCGCTCTTCCACTCGGTCTGGGCGAGTGGGATCAGAACCGGTGGGGCACGCTAGGTGCACCCACTGGGTGTAGTCCCCGAGACCACGGTCGACTACTGGCAGTCTACTGGGGTCTGAGTTCTACTATTTTTTCTTTTTCACTCCTTACACTCAACTCAGGCAGACCGGTCGAGTGGGATCCGAACCGGTGGGGGCACGCCAAGTGCACCCACTGGGTGTAGTCCCCGAGACCGCAGTCGACTGCTAGCAGTTAGCTGTGGTCTGAACATCTTTTCTTTACTTGGTCCGGGCAGACCAGACGAGTTGAGTCTTAGTCAGTGGGGGCACGCCAACTGCACCCGCTGGGTGTAGCCCCTGAGACCGCAGTCGACTGTGTGCAGTCGGCTGGGATCTAAGTGAACTTCTTTAGGTTTTATTCACTCGAAAGTAAACAACCTTTGATCTTATCGATTGATCCGTCTTTTGCCTTCTGCAGAGGTCTTGTACTCTTATTTCCAAGTTTGCTGAACTTGACGAGAAGCAGAGGCAACTCAACCTAGACTTGGAATTGGCCCAGCAGAATCTGAAAAAAGCTCAAGACGAGGCCGCTGGTATGGAAGGTAACTGCCTGTCGACTGCCTTTCAATATATTTCTTTGATCTCTTCTTTGATTTGATTGCTTCTTTTGAAGAGAAAATGTAGTCGGCTCTGGAGAAGAAGGACTCGGACCTCGCCGCCGCGCAAAAAGCAGCTCAAGATAAAACTCCTCTCGCAGACCAGAAGCTTGCTTCAATCGGAACACTGGAAGGGGAGGTGAACAAACTGAAATCTTGTCTTAATGAAGCTAACCGCGAAGTGACCAGTCTGAAGAAGGACAAGGTTGTCCTGAATGAAAAGTTGGAGTCTGCAATCCGCAAGAGGAATGACACCGAAGCTTATTTGAGGACTCTTGCCAAGAAGCTCTATCTCACGCTGGAAGGTATTTCTTTTAACCGACTGTGTTGATGCTTGCGATCAGATTTTGCTCGGTCGATTCACTAATTTCTGGCTGCAGAATTCTGCCAAGACTTTGATGAGGAAACTGGAAGAGTCGAGACGGGTCTGGACCCTATCGCTTCCCCAGTCTGCGACGAGACTGCAATGAATGTGCTCCAACTGGAGACTCTCATCGCCAGTGCCACAAGCTACCTCGTGCTCCTGAAGGAGGTAGTCTCCTGAATCGACTCATCACTTTGGCCGAGGGCAACACTCCAAAATGACCTGGAATCCCTGATGACTCGACTGAACGAGATCCCTGACCGAGTGCAAGAATGGAAGAAATCCTCTGCCCGGTGTGGTGCTGACGTAGAGTTGTCCTTGGTGCGAGTCCATTGCAAGGAAGCTCGTGAAGACAAGCTGGCTGCGATCAAAGTTGCCAACACCAAAAAGCATGAGTTCCAGTCCTTCATGGAGACTTTCATTGCTGCCGCCACTCGGATTGCTGATGGAATCAACCTGGACTCATTCGTGGAGCCTGCCAGCCCTCCTCCGGCTGAGTGAACAAACTTATGAAACTTGAATCAACTTTAAATTTGCCTCGGAATGCCGAGTGATTGATGTAACCATCGAACTCCTTTGGGCTTGGTGCCCGAGTACTTTTGATTTGCTGCTTGGAACTTTTAGGATTTATCGGAATTTGGTTTATCTCCGAATGTGCTTGCGTTTGCCTTCGAATGGACTTTGCTCACTGCTCGGAACACTTCGTCGTCCTTGCGGATAGGGATGGAGCGGACATTGTACTTGTGCCGTAGCTCCGAAGGAGAAGGTTGCAGTCGACCTATACCTCGTCGTCCTTGCAGATAGGGATGGAGCGGACGTTGTACTTGTGCCGTAGCTCCAAAGGAGAAGGTTGCAGTCGACCTGCACCTCGTCGTCCTTGCGGATAGGGATGGAGCAGACGTTGTCCTTGTGCCGTAGCTCCGAAGGAGAAGGTTGCAGTCGACTTGCACCTTGTCATCCTTGCGGATAGGGATGGAGCGGACGTTGTACTTGTGCCGTAGCTCCGAAAGAGAAGGTTGCAGTCGACATGCACCTCGTCGTCCTTGCGGATAGGGATGGAGTGGACGTTGTACTTGTGCCGTAGCTCCGAGGGAGAAGGTCGCAGTCGACCTGCACCTCGTCGTCCTTGCGGATAAGGATGGAGCGGGCATTATACTTGTGCCGTAGCTCCGAAAGAGAAGGTTGCAGTCGACCTGCACCTCATCGTCCTTGCAGATAGGGGTATGTTTCAAACTTAGCCGAGTATTGGACTGCAGCTAAGCCCCCGAGTGGGAGGATTGCTCTCCACTCGGTAGGATTTTCTTCAAACTTAGGCGAGTACCGGACTACAGCTAAGCCTCCTAGTAAGAGAACTTAGGTGAGTGCTGGACTACAGCTAAGCCCCCGAGTGGGAGGATGGCTCTCCACTCAGTAGGATTTTTTCAAACTTAGGCGAGTACCGGACCACAGCTAAGCCTCCTAGTGAGAGAACTTAGGTGAGTGCTGGACTGCAGCTAAGCCCCCGAGTGGGAGGATTGCTCTCCACT
This sequence comes from Triticum aestivum, assembly GCF_018294505.1. Classification (NCBI taxonomy): domain Eukaryota; kingdom Viridiplantae; phylum Streptophyta; class Magnoliopsida; order Poales; family Poaceae; genus Triticum; species Triticum aestivum. Next base: position 670,336,443 of record NC_057797.1, on the reverse strand, counting down.
CGGTAGGATTTTTTCAAACTTAGGTGAGTACCGGACTGCAGCTAAGCCTCCTAGTGAGAGAACTTAGGCGAGTGATGGACTGCAGCTAAGCCCCTGAGTGGGAGGATTGCTCTCCACTCGGTAGGATTTTCTTTCGAACTTAGGCGAAACGGATTCACGACTAAGCCCACCCACTGGGGGATTTCAGAAGTAAATAAGAACAACACAATCGAATGAGAGGACCGTAAGCTCTTGTCTTTGATGAACAAATTACAAAAGGTGTTTCTTATTACATTTTATTTGAATGAGTGCTTAAGTATAAAAGGGGCGGAGCAGCTCCGCGTTCCAAGCCCGTGGCTCATCTTTCTGATGCTCAATACTGTAAAGATGGTATGCTCCATTGTGAAGAACTTTGGTGATGATGAAGGGGCCTTCCCAAGTCGGGGCGAGCTTGTGTGGTTTCTGTTGGTCTACTCGAAGAACCAGATATCCTTCTTGAAAGGCTCGACCCTTCACATTTCAGGCGTGGAATCGACGCAAGTCTTGCTGATAAATGGTAGACCGGATCAAGGCCATCTCTCTTTCCTCCTCCAAGAGATCGACTAAATCTTGCCGGGCCTGCTCTGCTTCCTCTTCGGAGAAGAGCTCGACTCAGGGTGCATTGTGGAGCAGGTCACTTGGCAGAACAACTTCGGCTCCGTAAACCAAGAAGAAAGGAGTTCGTCTGGTCGACCGATTAGGAGTTGTCCTCAAGCCCCACAGAACTAACAGAAGTTCATCAACCCAAGCGCCTGCTACGTGTTTGAGATCACGCATCAGTCAGGGTTTCAGTCCTTTGAGAATTAGGCCATTGGCTCTTTCTGCTTGTCCGTTCGACTGCGGGTGAGCGACCGAAGCATAGTCGACTCGAGTGCCCTGAGAGGTGCAGAAAGCTCTGAACTCATCTGAATCGAAGTTTGACCCGTTGTCCGTGATGATGTTGTGTGGGACTCCATATCTGAATGTCAATTCTCTGGCAAAACTACCAGCGGTGCTTGCATCAAGGTTCTTGATAGGTTTAGCTTCGATCCATTTGGTAAACTTGTCGACTGCAACGAGCACATGAGTGAAGCCACTCCTGCCGGTTCTCAACGGTCCAACCATATCCAGTCCCCAAACAGCAAAGGGCCATATGAGGGGGATGGTCTTCAGGGCTAACGCTGGCTTGTGAGACATGTCTGAGTAAAACTGGCAGCCTTCACATCTGTCGACTATATCTTTCGCCATTTCATTTGCTCGTGGCCAATAGAATCCAACTCGGTATGCTTTAGCCATGATGGCCCGAGAGGATGCATGATGACCACAGGTCCCCGAGTGGATGTCATTGAGGATCATTCAACCTTCTTCTAGTGTTATGCATTTCTGACCGACTCCAGTAACACTTTCCCTGAATAGTTGTCCTCTTATCACAATAAAGGCCTTGGATCGACGGACAATCTGTCGAGTCTCTTCTTCATCCTCTGGGAGTTCTTTCCTGAGGATGTACGCAATGTAGGGCACTGTCCAGTCGGGAGTAATGGCCAGAACCTCTATGATCAGGTCGACCACGGCTGGGACCTCGACTTCAATCGGATTTGTGGCGCTCTTAGGTTGCGGGGTCTCTTCAGTAAAAGGATCTTCCCAAATTGTCGGCGTGTGAATATGCTCCAAAAACACATTGCTCGGAATGTCTTCTCTCTTGGAACCTATCTTTGCCAAGTCATCAGCTGCTTGATTTTTCAATCGAGGTATGTGGTGGAGCTCTAACCCCTCAAACTTCTTCTCGAGCTTCCTAACCGCGTTGCAGTAACCAGTCATGGCTGGGCTTCTGACGTCCCACTCCTTCATCACTTGATTAACTACCAAATCTGAGTCACCATAGACCATGAGGCGACGGACGCCGAGTGAGATGGCCATGCGCAACCCATGCAGGAGTGCTTCATATTCTGCTTCATTGTTGGAGGAATCAAAGTGAATCTGGAGGACATATCTGAACCTATCTCCTCGGGGGGATACCAGAACTACCCCAGCACCAGACCCATTCAACATCTTGGATCCATCAAAGAACACGGTCCAGTGCTCCGAGTGAACTTGAGTCGGCAGTTGCTGTTCGATCCACTCGGCAAGGAAATCTGCTATTGCTTGGGACTTGATAGCTTTCTTTGCCTCAAACTTGATATCCAAGGGAAGGAGTTCAATCGCCCATTTTGCCACTCGACCAATTGCATCCCTGTTGTGCGGAATCTCTGACAATGGAGCGTCCCTGACGATTGTAACAGAGTCATCTGAGAAATAGTGTGCAACCTTCTTCATGGTCATGTAAATCCCATAGACGAGCTTCTGATAGTGAGGATATCTTTGCTTTGACGGGGTCAGGACTTCAGAAATATAATAAACTAGGCGTTGAACTTTATAAGCTTTTCCTTCTTCTTCTCGCTCGGCCGTAAGTACTATACTGACGACTTGTCCAGTGGCTGCTATATAAAGCAGTAGAGGCTCTTTGCTGATTGGAGCAGCAAGCACCGGCTGGGTGGAAAGCAGGGCTTTTAGCTCTGCAAACGCTGCATCAGCTTCTGGGGTCCACTCGAACTTATCTGATTTCTTCATCAGTCGGCAAAGAGGTAGCGCCTTTTCACCGAGGCGAGAAATGAATCGACTTAGGGCGGCCAAGCAACTAGTAAGCTTCTGGACATCATGCACACACACAGGGCGTTTCATTCGGAGTATAGTGCCTACTTTCTCTGGGTTAGCATCGATTCCTCATTCGGAAACGAGGAAACCGAGTAACTTTCCGCCTGGAACTCCAAACGTGCACTTTGATGGGTTGAGCTTGATATCATACCTTCTGAGGTTGGCAAAAGTTTCAGCAAGGTCAGTCAGTAGGTCGGAACCTTTACGTGACTTGACCACAATGTCATCCATGTATGCTTCCACATTCTGACTGACCTGAGTGAGCAGGCACTTCTGAATCATCCACATGAATGTGGCTCCGGCATTCTTCAAAGAAAATGGCATTGTGACATAACAGAAGCACCCAAACTGGGTGATAAAAGCTGTCTTTTTCTCGTCGGGTCCGTACAGACGGATCTGGTGGTACCCGGAGTAGGCGTCCAAAAAGGACAAACGCTCACATCCTGTAGTCGAGTCGACTATCTGATCGATGCGACGGAGAGGAAAGTGATCTTTCGGGCAGGCCCGATTGATATGCTTGAAATCAATGCACATGCGAAGTGAGTCGTCTTTCTTTGGGACCATGACAACATAGGCTAACCACTCGGAGTGGTAAATCTCTCGGATAAACTCAGCTGCCAAAAGCCGAGCCACCTCTTCCCCGATTGCCTTTCTTTTCTGGATGGCGGACCGTCGAAGATGCTCTTTGACCGGTTTCAATTTCGGGTCGACTCGCAAACGATGCTCAGCCAGTTCCCTGGGAACACCCAGTATGTCAAAAGGCTTCCATGCAAAGATGTCCCAGTTCTCATGGAGGAACTGGATGAGCGCTTCTTCCTATTTGGAGTCGAGTGAGGTTGAGATGTGAGTCGGAGTAGCATTGGGGTCTGTCGGGTGAATGTGAATTGACTTCATTTCACCAGATGACTGGAATGCTGAATCTGTGGCTCGCTTCTTGGCTCGCAGCAAGTCACTCGGATCTGCATTTTTCTAGTATTCTTGCAATTCTACCACGGCCATCTGGGCATCGGTGATCTTTGAGCCATTCTGGAAGCACTCTTCTGCCTTCTTCCGATTACCAGAGATAGTGATCACTCCTCTGGGACCAGGCATCTTCAGTTTGAGGTACACGTAACATGGTCAAGCCATAAATCATGCATAAGCTAGCCTGCCCAGAATTGCATGATAAGCACTCTGGAAATCCACAACTTCAAACGTCAACTTTTCTTTGTGGTAATTTTTGGAATCACCGAAAACCACGTCGAGCGCAATCTGACCGAGGGATGCAGCCTTCTTGCCTGGAATGACCCCATGGAAACTCATACGGCTTTCACTGAGTCTGGACATCAGAATGCCCATTCCCTTCAACATCTCTGCATACAGTATGTTCAGGCCACTGCCACCGTCCATCAGGACCTTTGTCAATTGAATGCCTTCGACCACCGGGTCGACCACCAATGCTTGCCTCCCAGGGGTGGCGATGTGCGCTGGATGGTTAGACTGGTCGAATGTAATGGTAGTCTGTGACCACTTCAAGTAACAGGGTGTCGCCGGGGCGACCATGTTCACTTCCCTATTGATGACTTTCAATCGACTTTTGCTCTCAACGTCAGCAAAAATCATCAGAGTGGAATTCACGTGGGGATAACCATCATCATCCTCAGCCCTATCTACTTCCTTCTCCTTTTGCTTGGGTTGTTTCTCTCGGAACTGTTGGATTAGGAGCCGACACTGCTGAGTGGTGTGCTTCGGGTAAATGAAATTACCTTCTTCATCTTTTTTGGTGTGGATATGGCATGGCAGATCCAACACGTCATTTCCATCTTGATCTTTTACTTTCTTGGGGTTCCACGGCCCTTTTGGCTTCCCCTTGAACTTTCCTTGAACCACAACCAAGGCTTCACCCGGAGCAGCTGGCTCGGCCTTGCGCTTCTGTTTCCGACCGGAGTTTCCTCCTCCGGCTTCGTGGGCGACTTCTTTGTGCTTGCCACTCCAGAGTCGCTCTTCTTATTCACCATTGGCATACTTGGTAGCAATTTCCATCATCCGAGCCAGAGTAATATTTCCCGTCCGGCCGAATTTCATATTCAACTCCCGATACCTGATGCCTTCCTTAAAGGCACAAATAGCCTGATGATCCGACACACCTTCTACCGTGTGGTGTAGGGTGATCCATCTCTGGATATAATCCCTCAAAGTTTCATTCGGTTTATGAACACAACACTATAACTCTATCAAACCTGCTGGCCGTCTGCAAGTGCCCTCAAATGTTCTGACAAACACTCGGGCGAGATCTTCCCAAGTATAGATGCTGCCAGGCGCTAACTGATTCAGCCATGCTCTAGCCGAGCCCTCCAACATCAGAGGAAGGTGTTTCATGGACACTTCATCATTGCCGCCACCAATCTGGACAGCCACTCGGTAGTCTTCAAGCCAAGTGTCAGGCTTGGACTCTCCGGTGAACTTACTGACTCCAGACGCCAACCTGAAGTTGGGGGGAATCACCGCAGCCCTGATAGCTCTGCTAAAGCACTCTGGACCAGAGACATGTACCCTATTACTGGCTTGGGGATCTCTGTCATGGCCCTCTCGGTGAGCTCTGTTTCTGTCGACCAAGCCCTGCACGAGAATAGATCTCACATCAAAGCCTGGCTCCCTGGGGTCGACTGGAATACCTCATCCGACACTGTGAGGGCGTCTGTCTTCGTGTGGACGAGGCACGTATGACCCACTCCTTGGAGGAGGCGTGGGCACTCGAGGGCGATCATCGCGATCGGCACGGCGATCATACTGCTCTCGGTTTCTGTACTGATCACGCCGATCCCCATGTCCGTCATGCCTCGGGGCGATCTTGGGCTATGGGCCGACTGAACTATGTCTGAGACCATGGATCTGCTATGGAACCTATTCCGCGACTGAGATACGACCGTATTTTGCTCTCCCGCTGCCCGGAGCAAGGCTCTGATCTGCACCAGACCTCGACCAGCTTCTGATTGGGAAGGTTGGATCAACTCTGCTATCCGGGCAGCAGCTGCTAGATTCTGGATCGGTGTTCGGTATACCTGAGTCAGAGGTGGAAAAAGATGGCGTCGACTGGACTCAGGGTCATGTTGTCGAGCGCGTTCGTCGAGTGCACGCTGGAGGTTCTCCAGTCGAGTGCGCTCCGCCAGGTTGGCCAAGCGCGCCTGCTCCAAGGCCTGGGCCTCTGGGGTTTCTCCAACTATAGGAGTATTCAATGCATCCATGTTCCGGCGGCGAAGTTCCTCCCTCTGCTGCGAGGAGAGGGGTTCGGGGCGGTACTCCTCGTGAACGCGCGACAGATCGCTGTTCCCGTCGCCTCCGTCTTCACGGTTGAAGCCAGGAGAGCTGCGTGGTCCATTGACCATCAAGACTTCCGCCGCCGGGTCACTGTTGTCGCACTCGGATGCGGTCTCTATGGAGCTAGTCGACAGATCGAACAGGCCATAGAGAGTTTCGTCAGGCTCGATCGCCGCGACTTGAGGGGTGGCTGACTGGAGGGCCACCGCATGCTTCACCCACCGCTGAAGCCTCGACCGACCGGAGCGTTTGCTCCGGCGGGCCGCAGGGAGGGGGAAAGCTGCTGGAGTCGACTGATACTGGGTCGACGGTTGCCGCAGGAGGACGCCGCGGATGCACGCGCGAAAGTGCATCGCCCCGCGGGCGGGGAGCGCGTCGGCGTCGAGTGACGCCTCCTGAAGCCAAGCGGAGTCGTCGGCGACAAACACGAGCGCGCTGAGATGGATCTCGCGGCCCTCAGCCAAACCTCCACCTGGAACCATGATGAAGGGGATCGGAAAAATTAATTCTCCAACAAGTCGCTAAGACTCCTGCCCCACGATGGGCGCCAACTGTCGTGGTTCTAAAACTGACAGTAGAATAGGGGGGGTAGAAATATAGAGGCAAGATCCTAGCTATGGAGGAGTTCTACACACGAGTTTTACGAGTTCAGGCCCTTCTCGGAGGAAGTAACAGCCTTACGTCTCGGAGCCCGGAGGCGGTCGACTGGATATTTGCGTGTGAATTACAGAAAGTGCGAACCCTTGTCCCAGAGGAGGGGGTGGCTTATATAGAGTACGCCAGGACCCCAGCTCCCCTCCGTTACACAAGGTTCAATGCTCATAAAAGAGGGGCGTTGTTGGTAATGTTTGTAGTAAAGTGTTATAAATGCCCATAAAGCTATGGTTTAAGTCCTGACGGTTGCAGAGTGGAGAGTTTCTCATCTTCTGGTGGTCGAGTGTCTTCAAGGTGGTCGAGTGAGCACATCATCATGGTTGAGTGGATGATGGTTTCTCTTTGACTGCTTCTGATTCTTTGTAGAGATGTCCTTGGGGAGGGTATGTTGGACAGATCCATGACCCTGCCCTAAGTACATAGCTTCATCAGATAGAACTGCACATAAGGTATTGCAATCTGGTTTTTATTGGCCTACTCTCTTCAAAGATGCCCGTAAGTTTGTTTTGTCTTGTGATGAATGTCAAAGAATTGGTAATATTAGTAGACGTCAAGAAATGCCTATGAATTATTCACTTGTTACTGAACCATTTGATGTTTGGGGTTTTGATTATATGGGACTGTTTCCTTCCTCTAATGGGTTTACACATATTTTAGTTGTTGTTGATTACGTTACTAAGTGGGTAGAAGCTATTCCAACTAGTAGTGTTGATCATAACACCTCTATTAAGATTGTTAAAGAAGTTATTTTTCTGAGGTTTGGAGTCCATAGATATCTAATGACTGATGGTGGTTCACATTTTATTCATGGTGCTTTCCGTAAAATGCTTGCTAAGTATGACGGTAATCATAGAATTCAATATCCTTATCATCCACAGTCTAGTGGTCAAGTAGAATTGAGTAATATAGAGCTTAAATTAATTTTGCAAAAGACTGTTAATCGATCTAGAAAGAATTGGTCCAAGAAACTTGATGATGCATTATGGGCTTATAGAACTGCATATAAAAATCCTATGGGTATGCCTCCGTATAAAATGGTTTATGGTAAAGCATGTCACTTACCTCTTGAACTAGAACATAAGGCATATTGGGCCATTAAAGAGCTCAATTATGATTTCAAACTTGTTGGTTGATACATCTCCAATGTATCTATAATTTTTGATTGCTCCATACTATTATATTATCTATTTTGGATGTCAATGGGCTTTATTTTACACTTTTATATCATTTTTGGGACTAACCTACTAACCAGAGGCCTAGCCCAAATTGTTGTTTTTTTGCCTATTTTAGGGTTTCGCCGAAAAGGAATATTAAACGGAGTCCAAATGGAATGAAACCTTCGGGAACGTGATTTTCTCAACAAACATGATCCAGGTGACTTGGAGTGGGCGTCAAGAAACAACGGAGGAAGCCACGAGGCAGGGGAGCGCGCCTACTCCCCCTGGGCGCGCCCTCCACCCTCATGGCCCCCCCATTGCTCCACCGACATACTTCTTCCTCCTATATATATATATATCCACGTACCCGCCAAACATCCAGGAGCACCACAAAACCTAATTCCACTGCCTCAACCTTCTGTACCCGAGAGATCCCGTCTCGGGGCCTTTTCCGAAGCTCCGCCGGAGGGGGCATTGATCATGGAGGGCCTCTACATCAACTCCATGGCCTCTCCTGTGATGTGTGAGTAGTTTACTTCAGACCTATGGGTCCATAGTTATTAGCTAGATGGCTTCTTCTCTCTCTTTGGATCTCAATACAAAGTTCTCCTCGATCTTCTTGGAGATCTATTCGATGTAATCTTCTTTTGCGGTGTGTTTGTCGAGATCCGATGAATTGTGGGTTTATGATCCAGATTATCTATGAACAATATTTGATTCTCCTCTGAATTCTTTTATGTATGATTGGTTTATCTTTGCAAGTCTCTTCGAATTATCAGTTTGGTTTGTCCTACTAGATTGATCATTCTTGCAATGGGAGAAGTGCTTAGCTTTGGGTTCAATCTTGTGGTGCTCGATCCCAGTGACAGAAAGGGAACCGACACGTATTGTATTGTTGCCATCGAGGATAAAAATATGGGGTTTATATCATATTGCATGAGTTTATCCATCTACATCATGTCATCTTCCTTAAAGCATTACTCTGTTCTTATGAACTTAATACTCTAGATGCATGATGGATAGCGGTCGATATGTGGAGTAATAGTAGTAGATGCAGAATCGTTTCGGTCTAGTTGTCTCAGACGTGATGCCTATATACATGATCATACCTAGATATTCTCATAACTATGCTCAATTCTATCAATTACTTGACAGTAATTCGTTTACCCACCATAATACTTATGCTCTTGAGAGAAGCCACTAGTGAAACCTATGGCCCCCGGGTCTATCTTTCATCATATTAATATTCCAACACTTAGTTATTTCCTTTGCCGTTTGTTTAACTTTGCATCGTTATTTCTCTTTATCATAAAAATACCAAAAATATTATCTTATCATATCTATCAGATCTCACTCTCATAAGTGATCGTGAAGGGCTTGACAACCCCTTTATCATGTTGGTTGCGAGGTTCTTATTTGTTTGTGTAGGTGCGTGGGACTTGAGCGTGATCTCCCACTGGATTGATACATTGGTTCTCAAAAACTAAGGGAAATACTTACGCTACTTTGCTGCATCACCCTTTCCTCTTCAAGGGAAAACCAACGTAGTGCTCAAGAGGTAGAAAGAAGGATTTCCGGCGCCGTTGCCGGGGAGATTCGCGCCAAGTCAAGTCAAGATTTGACTCCCAACAACGAGTAATTTTTGGTGTCGTTGCCAAGTCAAGACATACCAAGTACCCATCACAAACTCTTATCCCTCGCATTACATTATTTGCCATTTGCCTCTCGTTTTCCTCTCCCCCACTTCACCCTTGCCATTTTATTCACCCTCTCTCTCCATTCCCCTTCTCTTTCCCTATTTGCCTCTTTTGCCCGTTTCTTGTTTGCTTGTGTGTTGGATTGCTTGCTTGTCATGATGGCTCCAGATAATACTAAATTGTGTGACTTTGCCAATACCAACAACAATAATTTTCTTAGCACTCCGGTTGCTCCTCTTACCGATGCTGAATCGTGTGAAATTAATGTTGCTTTGTTGAATCTTGTCATGAAAGATCAATTCGCCGGCCTTCCTAGTGAAGATGCCTCTACCCATCTAAACAACTTTGTTGATTTGTGTGATATGCAAAAGAAGAAAGATGTGGATAATGATATTGTTAAACTTAAGTTATTTCTATTTTCGCTTAGAGATCGTGCTAAAGCTAGGTTTTCATCTTTGCCTAAAAATAGTACTGATTCATGGAAGAAGTGCAAAGATGCTTTTATCTCTAAGTATTTTCCTCCCGCTAACATCATCTCTCTTAGAAACGATATTATGAATTTTAAGCAACTTGATCACGAACATGTTGCGCAATCTTGGGAGATGATGAAATTAATGATACGTAATTGCCCTACACATGGTTCGAATCTTTGGATGATTATACAGAACTTTTATGCCGGATTGAATTTTGCTTCTAGAGATCTTTTAGATTCGGCCGCAGGAGGCACTTTTATGGAAATCACTTTAGGATAAGCTACTAAACTCCTAGATAATATTATGGTTAATTATTCTCAATGGCACACCGAAAGATCTACTAAAGAAAAAAGTGCATACAATTGAAGAGATTAATGTTTTGAGTGGAAAGATGGATGAACTTATGAAATTGTTTGCTAATAAGAGTGCTCCTACTGATCCTAATGATATGCCTTTGTCTACTTTGATTGAGAATAATAATGAATCTATGGTTGTGAATTTTGTTGGTAGGAACAATTTTGGTAACAACGCATATAGAGGTAATTTTAATTCTAGGCCGTTTCCTAGTAATTCCTCTAATAATTATGGTAATTCCTACAACAATTCTTATGGAAATTTTAATAAGATGCCCTCTAAATTTGAGACTAGTGTTAAGGAGTTTATGAATTCGCAAAAGAATTTCAATGCTTTGCTTGAAGAAAAATTGCTTAAGATTGATGAATTGGCTAGGAACATTGATAGGATTTCTCTTGATGTTGATTCTTTGAAACTTAGATCTATTCCACCTAAGCATGATATCAATGAGTCTCTCAAAGCCATGATAATTTCCATTGATTAGTGCAAAGAAAGAACCGCTAGGATGCGTGCTAAGAAAGATTGCTTTGTGAAAGCGTGTTCTTCTAGTTTTCAAGATAATAAAGATGAAGATCTAAAAGTTATTGATGTGTCTCCTATTAAGTCTTTGTTTTCCAATATGAATCTTGATAATGATGGGACTGAAGATGAGCCACCTTTACCTAGAAGGCGTTCCAAAAATTCGGAGTTTTTAGATCTTGTTGCAAAAATTATTAAAAGTGGGATTGAAGAGGTTAAAACTTTAAATATCAATGAACCCACTATTTTCGATTTCAAGGAATTTAATTATGATAATTGCTCTTTGATAGATTGTATTTCCTTGTTGCAATCCGTGCTAAATTATCCTCATGCTTATAGTCAAAATAAAGCTTTTACTAAACATATCGTTGATGCTTTGACGCAATCTTATGAAGAAAAACTTGAGTTGGAAGTTTCTATCCCTAGAAAACTTTATGATGAGTGGGAACCTACAATAAAAATAAAAATTAAAGATCATGAGTGCTATGCTTTGTGTGATTTGGGTGCTAGTGTTTCCACGATTCCAAAAACTTTGTGTGATTTGCTAGGTTTCCGTGATTTTGATGATTGTTCTTTAAACTTGCACCTTGCGGATTCCACTATTAAGAAACCTATGGGAAGAATTAATGATGTTCTTATTGTTGCAAATAGGAACTATGTGCCCATAGATTTCATTGTTCTTGATATAGATTGCAATCCTTCATGTCCTATTATTATTGGTAGACCTTTCCTTAGAACGATTGGTGCAATTATTGATATGAAGGAAGGGAATATTAAATTCCAATTTCCATTAAGGAAAGGCATGGAACACTTCCCTAGAAATAAAATTAAATTACCATATGACTCTATTATGGGATCCACTTATGGATTTCCTACCAAAGATGGCAATACCTAGATCCATCCTTACTTTTATGCCTAGCTAGGGGCGTTAAACGATAGCGCTTGTTGGGAGGCAGCCCAATTTTATTTTTATTCATTGGTTTTTACTCCTGTTTAGTAATAATAATTTATCTATACTCTGTTTTGATTGTGTTTTTTGTGTTTAATTAGTTCTTGTGCCAAGTAGAACCGTTGGGAAGACTTGGGGAAAGTCTTTTTGATCTTGCTGTAAAAAACAGAAACTTTAGCGCTCACGAGAATCGCTGACATTTTTGTTTGGAAGGTGATATTTAGTTAATTATTTTTGCATATGATTAATAGATAAATTACTCACGTCCAGAAATTTATTTTGGAATTTTTGGGGTTCCAGAAGTTGCGTTAGCTACAGATTACTACAGACTGTTCTGTTTTTTGACAGATTCTGTTTTTCTTGTGTTGTTTGCTTATTTTGATGAATCTATGGCTAGTAAAAGAGTTTATAAACCATAGAGAAGTTGTAATACAGTAGGTTTAACACCAATATAAATAAATAATGAGTTCATTACAGTACCTTGAATTGGTGTTTTGTTTTCTTTCGCTAACGGAGCTCATGAGATTTTCTATTTTGAGTTTTGTGTTGTGAAGTTTTCAAGTTTTGGGTAAAGATTTGATGGATTATGGAACAAAGAGTGGCAAGATCCTAAGCTTGAGGATACCCATGGAACCCCAAGGTAAAATTCAAGGACACCAAAAAGCCTAAGCTTGGGGATGCCCCGGAAGGCATCCCCTCTTTCGTCTTCGTCTATCGGTAACTTTACTTGGAGCTATATTTTTATTCACCACATGATATGTGTTTTTCTTGGAGCGTCTTGTATGATTTGAGTCTTTGCTTTTTAGTTTAACACAATCATCCTTGTTGTACACACCTTTTGAGAGAGACTCACATGATTTGAAAATTATTAGAATACTCTATGTGCTTCACTGATATCTTTTGAGCTATATAGTTTTTGCTCTAATGCTTCACTTATATCTTTTAGAGCACGGCGGTAGTTTTGTTCTATAGAAACTATTTTTCTCTCATGCTTCACTTATATTATTTTGAGAGTCCTTTAGAACAACATGGAAATTTGCTATAATATAAAAACTTTCATAGAAGTGCATTGAATACTATGAGAAGTTTGATACTTGATAATTGTTTTGAGATATGGAGATGGTGATATTAGAGTCGTGCTAGTTGAGTAGTTGTGAATTTGAGAAATGCTTGTGTTGAAGTTTGTGATTCTCGTAGCATGCACGTATGGTGAACCGTTATGTGATGAAGTCCGAGCATGATTTATTTATTGATTATCTTCCTTATGAGTGGCGGTCAGGGACGAGCGATGGTCTTTTTCTACCAATCTATCCCCCTAGGAGCATGCGCGTAATACTTTGTTTTGATAAATAATAGATTTTTGCAACAAGTATGTGAGTTCTTTATGACTAATGTTGAGTCCATGGATTATACGCACTCTCACCCTTCCACCATTGCTAGCCTCTCTAGTATCGCGCAACTTTCGCCAATACCATAAACCCACCACATACCTTCCTCAAAACAGCCACCATACCTACCTATTATGGCATTTCCAAAGCTATTCCGAGATATATTGCCATGCAACTTTCCACCGTTCCGTTATTATGACACGCTTCATCATTGTCATATTGCTTTGATGATCATGTAGTTGACATCGTATTCGTGGCAAAGCCACCGTTCATAATTCTTCATACATGTCACTCATGTATCATTGGACATCCCGGTACACCGCCGGAGGCATTCACATAGAGTCATATTTGGTTCTAAGTATTGAGTTGTAATTTTTGAGTTGTAAGTAAAAGAAGTATGATGATCATCATTATTAGAGCATTGTCCCAAGTGAGGAAAGGATGATGGAGACTATGATTCCCCCACAAGTCGGGATGAGACTCCGGACGAAAAAAAAGAGAAAAGAGGCCAAAAAGAAGAAAAAGTAAATAAGCCCCAAATAAAAAATGAGAGAAAAAGAGAGAAGGGACAATGCTACTATCCTTTTTCCACACTTGTGCTTCAAAGTAGCACCATGTTCTTCATATAGAGAGTCTCTTATGATATCAGTATCATATACTAGTGGGAATTTTTCATTATAGAACTTGGCTTGTATATTCCAATGATGGGCTTCCTCAAAATGCCCTAGGTCTTCGTGAGCAAGCAAGTTGGATGCACACCCACTTAGTTTTTTTTGTTCAGCTTTCATATACTTATAGCTCTAGTGCATCCGTTGCATGGCAATCCCTACTCACTCACTTTGATATCTATTGATGGGCATCTCCATAGCCCGTTGATACGCCTAGTTGATGTGACACTATCTTCTCCTTTTTGTCTTCTCCACAACCACCAATTCTATTCCACCATAGTGCTATATCTATGGCTTGCGCTCATATATTGCGTGAAGATTGAAAAAGTTTGAGAACATCAAAAGTATGAAACAATTGCTTGGCTTGTCATCGGGGTTGTGCATGATTTAAATATTTTGTGTGGTGAAGATAGAGCATAGCCAGACTATATGATTTTGTAGGGATAACTTTCTTTGGCCGTGTTATTTTGAGAAGACATAATTGCTTAGTTAGTATGCTTGAAGTATTATTATTTTTATGTCAATATTAAACTTTTATCTTGAATCTTTTGGATCTGAACATTCATGCCACAATAAAGAAAAAATACATTAAGAAATATGTTAGAAAGCATTCCACATCAAAAATTCTTCTTTTATCATTTACCTACTCGAGGACGAGCGTGAATTAAGCTTGGGAATGCTTGATACGTCTCCAATGTATCTATAATTTTTGATTGCTCCATGCTATTATATTATCTATTTTGGATGTCAATGGGCTCTATTTTACACTTTTATATCATTTTTGGGACTAACCTACTAACCAGAGGCCCAGCCCAAATTGCGGTTTTTTGCCTATTTTAGGGTTTTGCTGAAAAGGAATATCAAACGGAGTCCAAACGGAATGAAACCTTTGGGAACGTGATTTTCTCAACAAACGTGATCCAGGAGACTTGGAGTGGGCGTCAAGAAACAAAGGAGGAA
>NC_057797.1:670205320-670321266 GCF_018294505.1 Triticum aestivum | reverse complement strand
CATTAATCACGGAGGGCCTCTACATCAACTCCATGGCCTCTCCTGTGATGTGTGAGTAGTTTACTTCAGACCTACGGGTCCATAGTTATTAGCTAGATGGCTTCTTCTCTCTCTTTGGATCTCAATACAAAGTTCTCCTCGATCTTCTTGGAGATCTATTCGATGTAATCTTCTTTTGCGGTGTGTTTGTCGACATCCGATGAATTGTGGGTTTATGATCCAGATTATCTATGAACAATATTTGATTCTCCTCTGAATTCTTTTACATATGATTGGTTTATCTTTGCAAGTCTCTTCGAATTATCAGTTTGGTTTGGCCTACTAGATTGATCTTTCTTGCAACGGGAGAAGTGAGCTTTGGGTTCAATCTTGCGGTGCTCGATCCCAGTGACAGAAAGGGAACCAACGCGTATTGTATTGTTGCCATCAAGGATAAAAAGATGGGTTTTATATCATATTGCATGAGTTTATCCCTCTACATCATGGCATCTTCCTTAAAGCATTACTCTGTTCTTATGAACTTAATACTCTAGATGCATTCTGGATAGCGGTCGATGTGTGGAGTAATAGTAGTAGATGCAGAATAGTTTTGGTCTACTTATCTCGGACGTGATGTCTATATACATGATCATACCTAGATATTCTCATAACTATGCTCAATTCTATCAATTGCTCGACAGTAATTCGTTTACCCACCGTAATACTTATGCCCTTGAGAGAAGCCACTAGTGAAACCTATGGCCCCCGAGTCTATCTTTCATCATACTAATCTTCCAACACTTAGTTATTTCCTTTGCCGTTTATTTTACTTTGCATCTTTATTTCTCTTTATCATAAAAATACCAAAAATATTATCTTATCATATCTATCAGATCTCACTCTTGTAAGTGACCGTGAAGGGCTTGACAACCCCTTTATCGCGTTGGTTGCGAGGTTCTTATTTGTTTGTGTAGGTGCGTGGGACTTGAGCGTGATCTCCTACTGGATTGATACCTTGGTTCTCAAAAACTGAGGGAAATACTTACGTTACTTTGCTGCATCACCCTTTCCTCTTCAAGGGAAAACCAACGCAGTGCTCAAGAGGTAGTACCGGTGAGAAGAGGCTTTTTGACATTAGCTCACTTGATGAATGGAGAACCCGGGCTTATGAGAACGCCAAACTGTTTAAAGAAAAGGTTAAAAGATGGCAAGATAAAAGGATACAGAAGCATGAATTTAATGTAGGTGATTATGTATTATTATACAACTCTCGTTTAAGATTTTTTGCAGTCAAACTTCTGTCTAAATGGGAAGGTCCTTACGTAATTGAGGAGGTCTATCGTTCTGGTGCCATAAAAATCAACAACTTCGAAGGCACAAATCCGAGGGTGGTGAACGGTCAAAGAATCAAACATTATATCTCAGGTTATTGAAACCGTAACCCGGAGGAATACATAAGGGACACTTTCCAGAACATTTCAGACTCCAAAAAGGAATAGGTACGTGGTACGGTAAGTAAACCGACTCCAAAACAGTTCTAATGGAATTTTTTCTCCGTTTTGGAATATTTAAGAAAATAGGAAAATAAGAAGTAGTCTGGAAAGGACACGAGGCATCCACGAGGGTGGAGGGCGCGCCCTACCCCCCTGGGCGCGCCCCCCTGCCTCGTGGGCACCTCGTGTGCTCTCAGGACTCCGTTTTCTTGCACGATACTTCTTTCGGTCGGTAAAAATTCATTATATAATCTCCCGAAGGTTTTGACCACCGTATCAGGCGAATATCTCATGTTTTTGTTTCGAGCTATTTCTGCTGCAAATTAGAGCAATATGTCATCCCAAGATTCGGAGGGAGAAAGCTACGTGGCTGATTACCTTGCAGATCATAAGGTCTATGGGGACTTTGAGCATCATGGTTGGACCAAGGAGGAAGAAGAAGACTATGAGCCTAGGGGAAAGGAAGAGACCAGCTCAGATGAGGATGAAGTCCCATTACGTAAACCTGGGGACATGCATCTGGAGTTCAAAAAGTCAAGCCTCCCCAATAGAGCAAAGAAACCTAAGATTGAGTTTATCCCTTTTCGTCTCTTGCAGGAGAACAAACAAGAACTATGCAAAAAGGTATTAAGCCTTGAGCAGGAGATCGAGGACCTAAGGGAGCAAAATTCTATCCTCAAGCGCAAATTAAGGAAGAAGCACACATCATCACCAACACCTTCTTCACCAACAAAGAAGAACTGAGCATTGGGTATGGGCACTCCCCTTGGCAACTGCCAAGCTTGGGGGAGTTCCCTGGTATCGTATCACCATCACACTTTTATCTTTACCATTTGTCTTAGTTCGATCCTTTTGGTAATATCTTGATCTAGTAGAATAAAGTTTTAGCATGATCCAGTTTTTAGTTTGCTTTATGATCCCTCTGTGTAATCGAGTCTGTGAGCTATATATAATCATAAAGACTAGTGTTGAGTCAAGGGCTTGATTATTTTGCTATGATCTCGAGGGAATAAAAGAGAAGAAATAAAGAGATCATATGTATCTTATGGAGAGTAATAACTTCACATATAAAGAGTATGATGAATAAAAGTTGTTGAGAGTTGACAAACATAGTTTTGGTCGTTGTTGCAATTAATAGGAAGTAATAAAGAAAGAGAGGTTTTCACATAAATATACTATCTTGGACATCTTTTATGATTGTGAGCACTCATTAAAATATGACATGCTAAAGAGTTGAGGTTGGACAAGGAAGACAACGTAATGGGTTATGTTTTCTTGCATCTGAGATAAATTATATTGTCATGGATCATCCAACATGTTGAGCTTGCCTTTTTCCCTCTCTTGCTAGCCAATTTCTTTGCACCAAGTAGAGATACTACTTGTGCTTCCAAATATCCTTAAACCCAGTTTTTCCATGAGAGTCCACCATATCTACGTATGGATTGAGTAAGATCCTTCAAGTAAGTTGTCATCGTTGCAAGCAATAAAAATTGCTCTCTAAATATGTATGACTTATTAGTGTGTAGAAAATAAGCTTTTATATGATCTTGTGATGTGGAAGAAATAAAAGCGACGGACTGCACAATAAAGGTCCATATCACAAGTGGCAATATAAAGTGATGTTCTTTCGCCTTAAGATTTTGTGCATCCAAACATAAAAGCACATGACAACCTCTGCTTCCCTCTACAAAGGGTCTGTCTTTTATTCGTGTCTTATACTTCATGCAAAGAGTCACGGTGATCTTCACCTTTCCTTTTTACATTTTATCCTTTGGCAAGCATGATGTGTTGGAAAGATCCAGGTATGTATAGCTAATCGGATGTCAGTTTTCATGAACTATTATTGTTGACATTACTCTTGAGGTAAAAAGTTGGGAGGCAAAACTATAAGCCCCTATCTTTCTCTGTGTCCGACTAAAACGTCATAACCATAAATATCGTGTGAGTGTTAGAAATTGTGAAAGACTAAATGATGGTTGAGTGTGTGGACTTGCTGAGAAGCTCTTATATTGACTCTTTCCTATGTTATGATAAATTGCAATTGCTTCAATGACTGAGATTATAGTTTGTTAGTTTTCAATTAAGTTTCTGATTCATACTTGAGTATGTGAATGAATTGTTACTTTAGCATAAGAGATCATATGACAATATATATATATATATATATATATTGCTATTCTAAGAATGATCATGATGCCCTCATGTCTGTATTTTATTTTATCGACACCTCTATCTCTAAACATGTGGACATATTTTTCAATTTCGGCTTTTGCTTGAGGACAAGCGAGGTCTAAGCTTGGGGGAGTTGATACGTCCATTTTGCATCATGCTTTTATATAGATATTTATTGCATTATGGGCTGCTATTACACATTATGTCACAATACTTATGCCTTTTCTCTCTTATTTTACAAGGTTTACATGAAGAGGGGGAATGCCGGTAGCTGGAATTCTGGGCTGGAAAAGGAGCAAATATTAGAGACTTATTCTGCACATCTCCAAAAGTCCTGAAACTCCACGGGAATTATTTTCCAAATATATAAAAAATATTGGGCGAAGAAAGTACCAGAGGGGGCCATCCACCGTCCACGAGGGTGGGGGCGCGCCCTACCCCCCTGGGTGCCCCTGCCTCGTGGGCCCCCTGGTGGCCCTCTGATGCCCATCTTTGGCTATATGGAGTCTTTCATGGAGGAAGAAACCATAAGAAAGATCACGGGACGAAACTCCGCCGCCACGAGGCGGAACCTTGGCGGAACCAATCTAGGGCTCCGGCGGAGCTGTTCTGCCGGGGAAACTTCCCTACGGGAGGGGGAAATCATCACCATCATCATCACCAACGATCCTCTCATCGAGAGGGGGTCAATCTCCATCAATATCTTCACCATCACCATCTCATCTCAAACCCTAGTTCATCTCTTGTATCCAATCATTGTCACAAAGCCTCGGATTGGTACATGTGGGTTGCTAGTAGTGTTTATTACTCGTAGTTCATGCTAGTTGGTTTATTCGGTGGAAGATCATATGTTCAGATCCATTATGCATATTAATACCCCTTTGATTACGAACATGAATATGATTTGTGAGTAGTTACGTTTGTTCCTGAGGACATGGGAGAAGTCTTGCTATAAGTAGTCATGTGAATTTGGTATTCGTTCGATATTTTGATGAGATGTATGTTGCCATCCCTCTAGTGGTGTCATGTGAACGTCGACTACATGACACTTCACCATTGTTTGGGCCTAGAGGGAGGCATTAGGGAGTAATAAGTAGATGATGGGTTGCTAGAATGACAGAAGCTTAAACCCTAGTTTATGCGTTGCTTCGTAAGGGGCTGATTTGGATCCATATGTTTCATGCTATGGTTAGGTTTACCTTAATACTTCTATTGTAGTTGTGGATGCTTGCAATAGGGGTTAATCATAAGTGGGATGCTTGTCCACGAAGGATAATACCCAAGCACCGGTCCACCCACATATCAAATTACCAAAGTACCAAATGCGAATCATATGAGCGTGATGAAAACTAGCTTGACGATAATTCTCATGTGTCCTCGGGAGCGCTTTCCTTTATATAAGAGTTTGTCCAGGCTTGTCCTTTGCTACAAAAAGGATTGGGCCATCCTGCTACACCTTTTGCATTACTTGTTACCTGTTACAAATTACCTTATCACAAAACTATTTGTTACCGATAATTTCAGTGCTTGCAGAAAATACCTTGCTGAAAACTGCTTATCATTTCCTTCTGCTCCTCGTTGGGTTCGACACTCTTACTTATAGAAAAGGCTATGATAGATCCCCTACACTTGTGGGTCATCAACGGGGGACACAATGTTTACCCAGGTTCGGGCCCTCCCTATGGAGGTAATACCCTACTTCTTGCTTGATTGATTTTGATGAATATGAGTATTACAATAGTTGATCTACCACGAGATTGTAAATGGCTAAACCCTAAAAGTCTAGCCTGACTATGATTATGAGGATATATCTATGGACCTAGCCCTCCGGTTTATATAGACACGGGAGGGATCTAGGGTTACACAAGGTCGGTTACAGAGAAAGGAATCTTCATATTTGGTCGCCAAGCTTTCCTTCCATGCCAAGGAGAGTCCCATACGGACATGGGTAGAGTCTTCGGTCTTTGTATCTTTATGGCCCATCAGTCTGGCCCACATCCAATAGGTCAGACACCCGAGGACCCCTTAGTCAGGACTCCCTCAGTAGCCCCTGAACCAGGCTTCAATGACGAGGTGTCCGACGCACAAATTGTCTTCGGCATTGCAAGGCAGGTTCCTCCTCCTATGACTTTAAAGTGATGTATTCGGCTTTCCATGTAATGTCGTACCCCTCGGCTTCCGCGCCTTCCTGACTTCAGCTTCCACGTGTTGAGTGAATACAAGAGGTCGGGGTATTTTTACATATACCACCCTGACCATACCAGAAAGGTGCCTATTTAAAGAGAATAGATCTCAGATCCAAATCCCACAGAAAAAATCCTCAGAGCTTGCGGAGCAGAACCACCCCAACATGGCTAGCACTCCCAGCTCTTCCTCTCGTCCCCACAACTCCGAAAAGGGTGATTGGGAGAGATGTCTTGTATCTCACAGTCAGCTAGTGAAGCTGCAAACACAGGGCTTTCTTCCTCCCGCGGATTTGGTCCCTTTACGAGCAGGGATGACATCCTTCCATAGCGGGGCTCAAGCGGAGAACTTCCCAAATCCGTCCAGGGGGAACGAGTATGCTTCGTCCCCTTCTTGTTAAGAGGTTTCAGATTTCCAATCCATCCCTTCCTCCGAGGTCTTCTGGAGTATTATGGCCTCAACTGCATAGTCTCACTCCCGCCTCCATCCTGCATATTGCGGGTTATGTCGCTCTATGCGAGCTATTCCTAGGCTGCGAGGCCCATTTCGATTTATGGAGAAGACTGTTCTACCTCGTCCCTCGTAATCAAGGAGGGTCAATATTTGAAGTGGGGGGAGCCGAAGTGTGGCGTATCGCCGGAACTAGATACCTGTCCGGCACGCTGAAGAAGGCTTCTGAAGGGTGGCCTTCCGAATGGTTCTATATCGACGACGTCTGCTACCTCTTGAGCACTGCGTTAGTTTTCCCCGAAGAGGAAGGGATGATGCAGCAAAGTAGCATAAGTATTTCCCTCGGTTTTGGAGAACCAAGGTATCAATCCAGTAGGAGGCTACGCGCGAGTCCCTCGTACCTGCACAAAACAAATAAATCCTCGCAACCAACGCGATAAGGGGTTGTCTGTCGGGGAAACTGATACACGAACACCTATGGGGCCGGCGGACCGGGCCCCTTTCGGTAAGGCGGGGGGCGGAGATCGCACGAAGAGCAGATCGAGGCGAGGCACACGAGCAGTTTACCCAGCTTCGGAGCTCTCCGGAGAGATAACACTCCTACTGCTGCTTGTCTGGTTGTATTATCTGGTTTTCTTGCTCTCGAGAGAGAGAGAGAGTGATGTTTTCTGGGCTACGAATGAATCGAAGCGAACTGTCCGAACCCCCTCTACGTTGCGCATGGGCCTCCTTTTATACGCTAAAGGGGTCACCGACAGGTGGCAACGCAGAGGAGGGTAAAAACGTAAAAAGCGAGGTAGTTGATACAGTTACTTGTACAGTGCACCCTACCTAACCCTGACGGCAGGGGACAAGGGCATTAAATGCCCGTCTGAGTCGCCCGAACAGTGCAGAAAAGTACCGTTAGGGGCGCCAACGTTCTCCATGATGGCGATCTTGTCAGCTTCGCATGCCACTGCGCACCATTGGCTGCACAGCCTCCCACCACGCGCGCCCGGAGAAGCCCCCAGAGCGACACGTTGGTGGATGCGCTGGAGCGTGGGCGCAAAGTGGCCGCCTGCCGCGGCAAGCGCCTTGCCGCTGTTGTTATCTTGTCGGGTCCAAAAGCTCGTCGCTCACCGGGCCTCGGGGTACCTTGTTTAGTCTTCCCGGCAAGCTCCTCTTGCCGGGGCCTTGTTGCCTTGCCGGAGCGCGTGGCGCGTCGCGGCAAGTTCCTTGGAGCGCCTTGGTTGGCCTTCCCGGCAAGCTCCTCTTGCCGGGGCCTTGTCTCCTTAGCTTAAATACTTTGTTCTTGGATGGCTCCAAGGGAACCTTGGGGGATCTTGGCGTTCGCCCGGCAAGCCTTGCCGCGGGGTTCTGCAACTGCCCGTGCACAAGTTCGGGGTACTAGGGTACCCCTATTCTAGTAAACCGACAGGAGCCCCCGGGCCTGGGCCAGACACGGTGCCGAGCGCTGTTGGGCCAGGCCCAAGTCAGGGCACGGGCACACGCGGACTGGGCCATACCGAATCTTGCTCCGTATCCACCGCGCTCTCCCATAACGGCACGCGTTGAATGCGGCATCATGGGAGAGATCGTGGGTGGTTGTTTATTTGGAAGGCCGAAACGTCCGCCCGTCCCTCTTTATAAGCAGAGGAAACAGGGGTAGTTCGTTCCCCCACGCTGGTTGCTGCTACTTCATCTTCAAGAAACTCTGCCGCTCCCCCCTTCTTCTCGAAGCCGAGAGAGTAGCGCTCCGCCCCCCATTGCCACCAGCATCACCAACGCCGTCGACCTTCCCCACCACCTCCGCCATGGCCCCGAAAGCCGACAAGGGAAAGGGCGTGAAGTCGGCCGAGGCGCAGCGGCTCGCGGCGCTGCGGAAGGAGCGGGCGATCTTCACCCCCCAGCTCGGCGTGCAGGAGCTGAGGGAGTACTTCTACCTCTTTTGGGCGACGGAGACGCGTGCGCATCCGCGCACGAGGGTACTCCCGGCCGCTGCTTCGGAGTTGGCTCCAAACGGGTACCCGTTCTTCGCGCTATTCTTCTATTGCGGGCTCTGCCCGCCCTTCTCGGAGTTCTTCTGTGATATCATGAACACATATGGCTTCTGCCTCCTTGACTTCACCCCCAACGATGTCCTGACCATGGCAGTTTTCGCGCATTTGTGCGAAAACTTTGTCGGGTCCACCCTAGTGTTGCCCTTTTCCGCCACTTCTTCATACCTCGGGTAGAGAGAGGAGAGCCGCTTGCTGGAGGGATTGCCTAGATCTCGAGAGTCGGCAATAAAGAGGCGTACTTGGAGGGTGAGCTCCGCAGCAAGTGGGAGGAGTGGAGAGCGGAGTGGTGCTGGATCGTTGAGGAGAATCCGCAGCCCTTCACCGCCGTGCGCCAAACTCCAATAGTGCGCGGCAATGACTGGAGCAACATGGCCCCGGAAGACGAGAGGCTGAAGATCACCATCACTAGGATTCTTCGCCTCAGGCTTGCCGGGCTCACCGTAGGTGCTGTCGGGGCAGATTTCCTCCGCCGCTGCATTGCCCCCCTGCAGGAGAGGGGGAGGCCCGCTTGGGAATTCAAGAATTCGGCGGACATCATGAGGCTGCGGCCGGGCCTCAACTACAACTTCACCATCTTGGAGCTGGACGCAGAGCTCTTGGAGCTATTCAAACGCGACCCCCAGCACCCATTCACACTGCTGAGGGGCGTAGTCCCTTTATGCAATAACTCTTCGCTTGACCGGATCCGCGCCATGATGTCGTTGTGCGATTCACACGGAATCGTCCCAACTTGGCAAGAGCCTGCGGATGACGTTGTGCGAGCGTTCTTCGACACCTTGGAGGAAGTGCCGGTCCATGCTGACGAGCAGAAGAGCCTCACCCATGACACCACCGACGAGGAGCTGCAGTGCATCGCCACTAGGGCGGAAGAGGCTGCGGCCGCAGCTGCTGCGGGCGCGTTTGGGTTCACTATGGAGGAGGCGGAGGCTGCGGAGGCGGCAAACCTTGCCGAACGCGCGGAGTTCATGGGCGAGGAGGAGCCTGCCGGTTCCGAAGCGAGCCGAGCGAGGCCGGCGAGGAGGAGGCCGAGCCTTCAGAAAACTTGCCGCAGGTGGAGCCTCCGGCCCCGCCAAGAAGGCGCCTTCGCAGGGCCGGGGACGCAGCGGGCGGCAGCCGGCTCCACAGCCACCGGGCCGCGCGACGCGCTCTACCGCGGCAAGCAATGTTGCCGCGGGAGCGCCTCACGCAACAGCGGCAACTGGAGCGGGATCTTCCCGGGCCACCGCCACCGCCCCCGCCAAGCGAGCAAGGGATCCTACTCCTCCACCTCGCCGCACCAGAGGAGGGCCGGACTTTGATCTTTCCGCGCTCAGCTCCGACGAGGAGGAAGAAGAGTGAGTTTCTTTGGTGCTCTTGTAGTTCTTCAATCTTGCTGTTTATATCTTGTATCTGACTTGCTCCAATCTGGACTCCTTTCTTTTCAGGACGCTGGCCCAGAGAGCGGCGAAGAGGGCCAAGGCTGCGGTGATCGTCATCGAGGATGACCCCATCGTGTCAGCAGGAGGTGGGTCCGAGACCACCTTGACGGACCCAGCAATCACTCCTCAAAGCAGCCCCTAGCGTAAGTTCATAGTTTAGCCTTCTGCTGCCGGGCGCGCTTGAGTGCTTTTTCCTTTGTTGATATCTTGCTTGTTGACTTGTGCAGGAGCAGAGCAGTCTCATCAGGAGCGCCCGGAAGCTGGTCCCAAAGTGCCACCTGCTTCGACTGCGCCGCCAAGGGAGGAGTCCCCGGCAAGGGAGCGCTCTCCGGCAAGGGGGAACTCTCCGGCAAGAGACGGCATTGCTGATCCTGCGGCGACCGAGGCCGCAACTGCAGATCTTGGCGCACGTAATCCACTTGCCCAGAGACTTTCCCTTGGGTTTTGCTTCTTCTGTTTTTCCTCTCTTGGATTTTTGATTGATTTTCCTCCCTTCTTCGTTCTTCAGACCCATCTGCGGCTGAGCCAATGGAGACAGAGGGCGCCGGCGAGGAAGGGGACGGTGCTGACGAGGCCGCCGGCGAGGAGGCCGCCAGGGCTGCCGCCGCAGAAGCCGGCGAGGGGTCGGGCGATCGCACTGACGACCCTGAGGCTACAGGAGCGCCAGGCGCTGCACCGACCGCCGATCCCTCTGCTGCTTCTCCGGAGCCGGGCTCCGAGGAGCCCCAGCCCGGCGCTTACTTGAAGGCCGGCGATGGTATCTTCATCAAGCTACCCTGGGCGTCGAGCTCCAGAGCGCCGGTCGAGGGGGAAACTTTCGATGGGGAGGTGCTCGCCTCTGCTGGACTGTCGTTGGTTGATGCGCTCTGCAGCAGCAGCAGTGAGCCTGAGGAGGAGCAGCTGCTGCGGAAGCTGCTGTCACTCTACCGCGCCTGGCAAGCCAAACTAGCTTCCCGGGAAGCGCTTGTCGCGAAGGCGGGAGTTGACATGGAGAAGCGTGCGGAGGAGCTCCGGGGCCAAACTCAAGAAGCTCTCCGGTCCTTGGCGCAGGAGCGGGAGCGACTCGACGAGGAGCGCACGGCCTTCCTTCTCGAGAAGGCCGAGGCTGAGGAGGAGCAAAGGCTGGCCGCCGAGAAGCAGTCCGCGCGGGAAGGTGAACTAGTGCAGCGGAAGGCCCACCTCGACAGCTACGAGGAAGAGCTCGCCGAGTGCGAGCAAGCACTTGGCGGGGCGCTCAAGGAGGCAAAGGACGCTGCGGCAATTGCAGAGGCCGCCAAGAAAGAGCTGGAGGAGAAGGTGGCGCAGCTGGAGGCCAACATTGGGAAGAGCGGCGAGGAGCTTGCCGCGCTCAAGCGTGAGCATGAGAAGGATGCTACCGCCCACGGTGAGCTGCAAGGTCTTCTCGCTGAGAGGGGCAAAGAGCTCAGCACCGCCAAGGATTCCAAAGCAGACCTGGAGCTGAAGCTGGCCACGCTGATGCAGACGCTGGAGACCGCCAAGGAACGGGAGAAGACCTTGTCGGAGAAGGTCAAGGCTGACACAGCACTGCTGGAGAGCATTGTAGTTACCCAGAACTCGTTTAGAGACACTGTGGAGCACTGGACCGAGGGTCTGGTGAACATTGCCGTAGTCATCAACGAGGAGCTGGCGCAGCTGGGGATGGAGGACTTTGGGTATCCTTCCGACGAGAGTCTTCAACCCAGTGCCAAGCTCAGCCTGTTCTTCAAGGGCGTGGCGACGGCACTCCAGCGGCTCCGGGAGAGGATCCCGAAGCAGCTGGCCGACGAGTCGTGCAAAATCTGCACCGGGGTTCTCCAGAAGGTGCTGATGAAGGTAGCCTTCCGCAATCCAGGCCTCAGCTTCACCAACGTCCTCAGATCCTTGCCGCCTGACGCCGATCTGGATGCACTCAAGGCCCTTGTCGCACCCATTGTGGACAAGGTGAGCGAGATCAAGAGGGTCAAGGGCGGACGCGTAGACTAGGCCGCCCATTTCTTCTTTTCCCTTGTCGCTGCTAATCATGTTATGAAAACAGTCTGTTAGAGCTGCGACAAGTTATCTTGTAATATAACTTTATTTCTGTTATCAATTGCTATGTTATTTCCTCTACCAGATTCCTTCCTTTGTATATTTTTACCCTACGCTTCTAGGGAACTTGTCGGCGCAGGCGCCCGAGCCGCGAGCGCTGAGTGTGGAACTTCAGCAGCCTACTAGCGGCGCTGCTTCCGACAAGAAACCTTGTCGCGACTAGATGCAGCACACTTAAGCTGTTGAGCGGACTCGAAACAAAGTAAGGGCGCAACTAGCCACAAGTTGGTTCCTCCGCGCACAGGTTTTCTATACAAAGCAGGGTCGTTTGAGGAAGATAACTCAAAAATTTAAAAAGTGATTGCTCAAACTTTGGCAACTTAGCTTTTCTGTCATTTGCTTCCCGGTAAGGCAAGTCTTTGCTTGAACGACGCCTGGCCCATACCACAATCTTCTCTTCCCCCCCCCCCCCCCCGGCAAACTTGTGTGCGAGAGAACCTTCTTTTCCTTTAAACAAAGGAGAAAGAAGAGAAAATAATAATATGGAGCTCTTCGGCTCGTTACTGCTTACCGGATGTAGGTGCTGCACAAAGTGTCAGATAATCGCATGCAAGAAAGGAACTAACGCATAAAATGGACAAGTTGTGCGGAGCACATGGGGTTTTACTTATGCACGGGATCTGCGCCCGGCTTTGTACAAAGGATTACATGCAACAGCGGCAAGACTTGTACAAAAGGTGGTTGCCGGAACGGGGTTCCGGCAACCGCGCCCTATGGGAAAAACTTACGAAGATGTTCTATGTTCCAGGAGTTGCTCACCGGAATGCCATCTTCGATCTCAAGGCGGACAGCGCCAGGCCTTGTGACTTGTCTCACCCGATAAGGGCCTTCCCACTTTGGCGTCAACTTGTTGGAACTCTTGGCGGACTGAACGCGCCGAAGAACAAGGTCGCCTTCCTCGAAGCTTCTGGCTTTAACTTTGTGGCTATGATAGCGGCGCAAAGCTTGCTGGTATCGAGCAGCTCGTACAGCAGCCTGAAGACGATCTTCCTCAAGGAGCAGCGCGTCGTCTTGTCGCAGTTGTTCTTGCTCAAGCTCATCATAAGCGAGCACTCGAGGTGATCCGTATACGAGTTCCATGGGGAGAACTGCCTCTGCTCCATAGACTAGAGCGAAAGGTGTCTGGCCCGTGGCTCGATTTGGCGTCGTTCTGATCAACCAAAGAACCACCGGCAGCTCCTCGATCCAGTTCCTTCCGCACCTGTGCAGCCTGTCGAAAGTTCTGGTCTTGAGCCCGCGCAGCACTTCAGCATTTGCCCTCTCTGCTTGACCGTTGCTTCTTGGATGAGCAACAGAAGCGAAGCAGACCTTGGCGCCAAGGTCTTGGACGTACTGCATGAAGGTGCGGCTCGTGAATTGCGTGTCGTTGTCGGTGATGATCCTGTTAGGGATCCCGAAACGGCAAACAATTGACCTGAAGAACTTGACTGCTGACTGTGCTGTCACCTTCCTCACTGGCTGCACTTCCGGCCACTTTGTGAACTTGTCGACTGCGACGTACAAGTACTCAAAGCCCCCGACAGCTCGGGGGAAGGGGCCGAGGATATCGAGCCCCCAGACCGAAAATGGCCAGGATAAAGGGATCGTCTGGAGAGCTTGAGCTGGCTGGTGTATCTGTTTGGAGTGGAACTGGCACGCTTCACACTTGGTTACTTGTGCAGTTGCATCCTGGAGGGCTGTCGGCCAAAAGAAACCTTGCCGGAAAGCTTTGTCGGCAAGTGCTCTTGCACCAATGTGGTGGCCACATATGCCTCCATGTATCTCTGCCAACAGCTTTTGTCCATCTTCCCGGCGAATACACTTCAATTTCACACCGTTGAGTCTTCTTCTGTACAGTATGCTATCGACAAACTGGTACATACTTGACTGTCGGGCTACTCTTTCCGCTTCTTCTTGTTCTCCGGGAAGTTCTCCTATCTGAAGGAAGTGGACAATCTGCTGTGCCCATGCTGGAGCTTGTGGCTCGACGACAAGGACTAAAGGCGCATCTGCTACTGCGGGAACATCCGCTTCCACGGCAAGGACTTGTGGTCCTGCCGGAGCATGATGTTCCCCGGCAAGCTTGCCGGAGCAAAACTTGTCGGGAGCGTCTGCTTCAACGGAACAAACCATAAGGCTTGCCGGAGCAGACTGCCCCTCAGCCTCCTTGGTGTTGATCTTGGGGACTTTCTTGGTGGCGGCTACGGGGAGCTCTGCCGGAAAGTAGTCACCAGAAACCAACTTCCTCTTCTTGCTTTGTCCAGCTGATGGTGTTACGGATGGTTGAGTCAACTTAAGCACAAAGATCCCTGGTTCCACAGGTAACTTTAGTGCGGCGCACTTTGACAGGCCATCAACAATATCATTCTGAGCCCTTGGGATATGCTCCATTTGTAGGCCGTCAAAGTGCTCTTCTAGCTTCCTCACTTCATCACCATACGCTTCCATCAATGGACTCTGGTAGTTCTTGTTCACTTGTCGGACGACAAGCTGTGAGTCACCCCTGACAATGAGCTTCTTGATCCCAAGGTCTGCTGCGATTCTGAGACCGGCAAGCAATCCTTCATACTCTGCAGTATTGTTGGTTGCTTGCTCTTTGGGAAAGTGCATCTGGACTACGTACTTGAGGTGCTCTCCGGTGGGTGCGACAAGCAGCACGCCTGCACCGGCGCCTTGCAGCGAGAAGGCACCATCAAAGTACATCAGCCACTCTTTGCTAGCCTCTTTGACGGGGATGCTTGTTTCTGGAATTTCTTCATCTGGGGTTGGCGTCCACTCTGCTATGAACTCTGCCAATGCTCTGCTTTGGATAATTGAAGTGCTCTCAAACTTGAGGCCAAAGCTTGACAGTTCCAGCGCCCACTCGACAATCCTGCCTGTTGCTTCTGGATTTTGCAGTATCCTCTTCAGCGGAAAGCGAGTGACGACTGTGATCTCATGTGCTTGGAAGTAATGGCGCAGCTTTCTCGAGGCCATGAGGAGGCCGAAAAGCAACTTCTGCACACCAGAGTACCTTGATCTAGCCCCCTGCAGAAGAGAACTGACAAAGTAAGCTGGGCGTTGCACCATTCTCTTTGGCATCTTATCATGCTCCTGCGCAAACCCATGTTTGTCGGGACCAGAGCTTGTCGATGAAGCCCCCTGCTTGTCGCTGGATGGATCTGCCGTGGTTGCTGGCTCATCATCCGCCTCCCTCTCCGCCACTAACGCAGCGCTAACCACTTGATTGGTTGCCGCTATATACAGCAGCAACTTCTCTTGCGTCTTAGGTGCGACAAGCATTGGAGTGGAGAACATGTATCTCTTCAAGTCCTGCAGCGCAGCCTCCGCTTCCGGAGTCCATTTTACTGGACCTGCCTTTTTCAAAATTTTGAAAAATGGCAGGGCGCACTTAGCAGATCTAGAGATAAACCTGCTGAGAGCAGCCACGCAACCGGCAAGCCTTCGTACATCCTTGACGCGCTTTGGTGCTTCGATCTGCTCAATGGCTTTGATCTTGTCGGGATTGGCTTCAATTCCCCGCTGAGACACGAAGAACCCGAGAAGCTTGCCGGAAGGGACTCCAAACACGCACTTCTCGGGGTTAAGCTTGAGGTTGATCTTGCGCAGATTTGCAAATGTCTCGTCTAAATCTTGAATCAGGGTCGCCTTGTTCTTGCTCTTGACCACTATGTCATCCATGTAAGCTTCCACATTTCTGTGCAATTGCGGCTCAAAAGCATGGTGGACTACCCTTGCAAATGTTGAACCAGCATTCTTCAAACCGAAAGGCATCCGTACGAAGCAGTACGTGCCACACGGGGTGATAAATGCGGTTTTCTCTTCGTCTTCTTCTGCCATGAAGATCTGATGGTATCCTGAGTATGCATCAAGAAATGAAAGCAAATCACATCCGGCTGTGGAGTCAACAATCTGGTCAATACGAGGCAAGGGAAATGGGTCTTTGGGACACGCTTTATTAACATCAGTGAAGTCAATACAAAGTCTCCATTTCCCGTTAGCCTTGCGCACAACAACAGGATTGGCCAACCACGTGGGATGGAGCACTCCTCTGACAAGGCCTGCTGCTTCCAACTTCTTGATTTCTTCTGTGATGAATTCTTGGCGCTCTACTGCCTGCTTCCTGACTCTCTGTTTGACGGGCCGCGCATGAGGACAGACGGCAAGGTGGTGCTCAATTACTTTCCTAGGAACACCGGGGATATCAGACGGTTGCCACGCAAACACGTCGACATTCGCCCGCAGGAAAGCAACGAGCGCGCTTTCCTATTTGGGGTCAAGAGTGGCGTTGATGGTGAAGGCTTCACCAGCGCCATCCTCCTTGGCGGACACCTTCTTGGTCTCAGGTGGAGCTGCCATTGCCTTCTTACACTTGCCGGTGGAGCTCGATGGTGCATCCTCGACGGTAGCGCAGCACTCCGAAGAGGTGCGCTTGCCGGAGTGGGCATCAGAGCTCTTGCCGGACTTGGTCTTCTTCTTCCCCCCGGGAGCTTCAGCGGCAAGTGTCTTGCGTTCTGCTACGGCTGCTGCTTCTCGGTAGATCTTGTCGGCACAGACAAGAGCATCCTTCTTGTCGCCAGGGACAGATATGACACTTATTGGGCCTGCATTTTCAGTACGTTGTATGCATAGTGAGAGGCTGCCATGAACTTGGCGAGTGCCGGTCGGCCAAGGATTCCATTGTAAGGTAATGGAAAGTCGGCAACGTCAAACGTGACCCTCTCAGTCCTGAAGTTCAGCTCGCTGCCAAACGTTACCGGCAACGTGATCTTTCCCTTTGGCTTGCTCCTTCCCGGGTTGATTCCTTGAAATGTGCCGGTCTCTTCGATCTCGTTGTCAGGGATCTGGAGTTTCTGGAGCACCGCGGAGGAGATCAGGTTCAAGACGGCCCCGCCGTCAACTAGCATCTTAGTGACCTTGAGGTTGCGGATTGTTGGTGAAACCAGCATCCGCAAGCACCCGACCGCAGTTATGCGATCAGGATGGTCCTCAATGTCGAAGATGATAGGCGTGTCGGACCATTTCAGAGGCTTGCGTGACTCGACGGGTGGTTCTGCTGCATTAACTTCCCACACCCACTGCTTGAGCTGGCGGTGCGAGGTATGCAGAGAAGCACCACCATCAATGCACAGGACCTCTGTGGCTTTCTGGAACTCCTGCTCATCAGTCTCCTCATCATCCATGTCTTCATCATCGTCGTCATCTTCATCCTTGTCGCGGCCGCGAGGAGGTCTGTCTCCTTGCCGCTGCTTGTCCTTGCCGCGGCGTCCTCCTAGGCCGGGATGTTTCTTGCCGGATCCACCAGCTCCTTCCTGGGCCTTCTCCTTGTCGTGCCGCTCGTATTCAGCTTTCTGTTGCTCAACAAGCTGTTCGACTTTCTTACAGTTCTGGAGATCATGGCCCTTGGTGCGGTGGATCTTGCAATATTGCTTGTTGGTGCCATCCTGCTTGTCGGCGACCGCCACCTCCGCGGCAACCTCCTTGCCGGAGTCACCAGCTTTGGCTTCCTTGGCAACACCACCGTTGCCGGACTGCTCAACAACTAGCACCTCTTTGCCTTTCCTCCTTCTGTTGTTCCGCCGCCGGTTTTTCCTTGGCGGGGCAGCATCCTCACCGTCAGATCCTCCCGCTCCTACATTCTCTCCGGGGAGTCTCCTCCCTTCCTCAGCACGTGCACACTTGTCGGCCGGTGCCGGTTTTTCCTTGGCAGGGCAGCATCCTCACCGTCAGATCCTCCCGCTCCTACATTCTCTCCGGGGAGTCTCCTCCCTTCCTCAGCACGTGCACACTTGTCGGCCGGTGCATATAACTTTGCTGACGTCCCTGATCTTGCACATCGCCATTTCCTCCCGCATCCTACGGTTCCGCACGTTCTGATGGAACGTGCTGATCACCGCGGCAGGGTGGACGTCTGGGATGTTGTGCTGCACACTACTGAATCTCTGAATGTACTTGCGCAGGGGCTCTCCTTCTTTCTGGGCGAGCAGATGAGGATCACTCTCCTGGCCATGAGGCTTGTGTCCACCTGTAAAGGCACCGACAAACTGATGGCACAGATCAGCCCAAGAGGATATGGAGTTGTCCGGCAAGTGCATGAGCCAGGATCTGACGTTGGGCTTGAGCACCAGCGGGAAGTAGTTGGCAAGGATCTTGTCATCTCGTCCCCCGGCAGCCTGTACCGCAATGGTGTAGATGCTGAGGAACTCCGATGGATGCGTCTTGCCGTCGTACTTCTCCGGTATGTCTGGCTTGAAGTTCTTTGTGCTGGGCCACTGGACTTGCCGCAGCTCACGAGTGAATGCAGGACAACCTACCGCATACGGCAGATCGCCTGGTTCCCCTGGCGCATGCGTGTCAACAGAGGGCCCAGCGCGCTTGTCGGATTGACGTCGCGCTTCTCTTTGGTGCTCAATGCGGGTTCGAGCGTCGTCTTGTTATCGATCATGAAGAACTTGGCGCTGATCGCGACGAGCTCGTGGATCCGACGATGCAGTGGAGTCGCTGTCGAGGTGGATCCGGCGAGTCGGTGATCTTGGCCTTCCGGGCGGTGATTGCATGATAGTTGCACCTCCACCCGTTTCGTCGCCACCGGCTCACATCCGGCAACCCTGCCGCGGCGGTGACGCGCTCGGCCGCCATGGAGTGTCGCCGTTGGCGTAGCCGATGAGACTCTGAATGGTGGCCCTCCATTCGTCGATCTTGTCCGACGTTGGAGGGTAATCTAGGAGAAGTTGAGCTCGTGCCAAAGCTTCTGCTGGAGTGGTGGGTAGTAGTGGCGGACGGCGCGAGGAGCGGGACGTGCTCGAACTTCTAACTATGTTAGAAGGAGCAGTATCCCGTCCAGGCGACCATGCCCCGCTCGTGCCAGCACGCTGGTGTGCATGCTGGTCTTGAGCGCCCCGAGATCCACCAGCTTGGTCTTGGCCTATCATGCGAATGGCACTGCTAGTGCCATGACGCTGTTGATCTTGCGCCTCCTGAGAGTGGCGTGGAACATGTACAGTCGCCGAGGTTTGTGCAGCCTTGTTCTTGGACCTGGCGGCATCATGAGCTTCCTCATCGACATCCTTTCTTCCGCTGGCGTCCATTCCACCATCCGTTTGCTCCAACGGTGGCGGAAGTGACGTGGACGGAGTGGCTGCCGCCGAAGTCTTCTTCTTCGGTGGCATGTTGATGAAGGGAATAAAGATCTAGCTCGTGTGAACGCCGGATCAGGTTCACACAATCTCGACACCCCCTACCTGGCGCGCCAAAGATGTCGGGGAAACTGATCCACGGACACCTATGGGGCCGGCGGACCGGGCCCCTTTCGGTTCGGAGGGGGGCGGAGATCGCACGAAGAGCAGATCGAGGCGAGGCACACGAGTAGTTTACCCAGCTTTGGAGCTCTCCGGAGAGATAACACTCCTACTGCTTCTTGTCTGGTTGTATTATCTGGTGTTCTTGCTCGAGAGAGAGAGAGAGCGTGATGTTTTCTGGGCTACGAATGAATCGAAGCGAACTGTCTGAACCCCCTCTACATTGCGCATGGGCCTCCTTTTATACGCTAAAGGGGTCACTGACAGGTGGCAACGCAGAGGAGGGTAAAAACGTAAAAAGCGAGGTAGTTGATACAGTTACTTGTACAGTGCACCCTACCTAACCCTGACGACAGGGGACAAGGGCATTAAATGCCCGTCTGAGTCACCCGAACAGTGTAGAAAAGTACCGTTAGGAGCGCCACCATTCGCCATGATGGCGATCTTGTCAGCTTCGCATGCCACTGCGCACCGCTGGCTGCACAGCCTCCCGCCACGCGCGTCCGGAGAAGCCCCTAGAGCGACACGTTGGTGGATGCGCCGGAGCGTGGGCGCAAAGTGGCCGCCGGCCGCGGCAAGCACCTTGCCGCTGTTGTTATCTTGTCGGGTCAAGAAGCTCATCGCTCACTGGGCCTCGGGGTACCTTGTTTAGTATTCCCGGCAAGCTCCTCTTGCCGGGGCCTTGTTGCCTTGCCGGAGCGTGTGGCGCGTCACAGCAAGTTCCTTGGAGCACCTTGGTTGGCCTTCCCGGCAAGCTCCTCTTGCCGGGGCCTTGTCTCCTTAGCTTAAATACTTTGTTCTTGGATGGCTCCAAGGGAACCTTGGGGGATCTTGGCGTTCGCCCAGCAAGCCTTGTCGCGGGGTGCTGCAACTGCCCGTGCACAAGTTCGGGGTACTAGGGTACCCCTATTCTAGTACACCGACATTGTCAATCCCTACATGGCCACTTACGAGAGTGAGATCTGGTAGATATGGTAAGATAATATTTTTGGTATTTTTATGATAACGATGCAAAGTAAAATAAAAGCAAAGTAAAAAGCAAAGGAAATTACTAAGTTTTGGAAGACTAATATGATGAAGATAGACCCGGGGGCCATAGGTTTCACTAGTGGCTTCTCTCAAGAGCATAGGTATTCTACGGTGGGTGAACGAATTATTGTTGAGCAATTGACAGAATTGAGCATAGTTATGAGAATGTCTAGGTATGATCATGTATATAGGCATCACGTCTGAGACAAGTAGACCGACTCCTGCCTGCATCTACTACTATTACTCCACTCATCGACCGCTATCTAGCATGCATCTAGAGTATTAAGTTTATGAAAACAGAGTAACGCCTTAAGCAAGATGACATGATGTAGAGGGATAAACTCATGCAATATGATGAAAACCCCATCTTGTTATCCTCGATGGCAACAATACAATATGTGCCTTGCTGCCCCTACTGTCACTGGAAAAGGACACCACGAGATTGAACCCAAAGCTAAGCACTTCTCCCATTGCAAGAAAGATCAATCTAGTAGGCCAAACCAAACTGATAATTCAAAGAGACTTGCAAAGATAACCAATCATACATAAAAGAATTTAGAGAAGATTCAAATATTGTTCATAGATAGACTTGATCATAAACCCACAATTCATCGGTCTCAACAAACACACCGCAAAAAGAAGATTACATCGAATAGATCTCCACAAGAGAGGGGGAGAACATTGTATTGAGATCCAAAAAGAGAGAAGAAGGCATCTAGCTAATAACTATGGACCCGTAGGTCTGAGGTAAACTGCTCACACTTCATCAGAGGGGCTATGGTGATGATGTAGAAGCCCTCTATGATCGATGCCCCCTCCGGCGGAGCTCCGGAACAGGCCCCAAGATGGGATCTCGTGGATACAGAAAGTTGCGGCGGTGGAATTAGGGTTTTGCCTCTGTATTTGATCGTTTGGGGGTACGTAGGTATATATAGGAGGAAGGAGTACGTCGGTGGAGCAACAGGGGGCCCACGAGGGTGGAGGGCGCTCCTGGGGGGAGGGGGTAGGCGTGCCCCCCTACCTCGTGGCCTCCTCCTTTGTTTCTTGACGTAGGGTCAAAGTTTCCTGGGTCTTGTTCGTTGAGAAAATCACGTTCCCAAAGGTTTCATTCTGTTTGGACTCTGTTTGATATTCCTTTTCTTCGAAACCCTAAATAGGCAAAAAAACAGCAATTCTGGGCTAGGCATCTGGTTAATAGGTTAGTCCCAAAAATAATATAAAAGTGGATAGTAAAGCCCAATAATGTCCAAAACAGTAGATAATATAGCATGGAGCAATCAAAAATTATAGATACGTTGGAGACGTATCAAGCATCCCCAAGCTTAATTCCTGCTCGTCCTCGAGTAGGTAAATGATAAAAACAGAATTTTTGATGTGGAGTGCTACTTGGCATAATTTTAATGTAATTCTTCTTAATTTTGGTATGAATATTCAGATTTGAAAGATTCAAGGCAAAAGTTCATATTGACATAAAAATAATAATACTTCAAGCATACTAACTAAGCAATTATGTCTTCTCAAAATAACATGGACAAAGAAAGTTCATCCCTACAAAATCATATAGTTTAGTCATGCTCCATTTTTGTCACACAAGAATGCACTCATCATGCACAACCCCGATGACAAGCCAAGCAATTGTTTCATACCTTAGCAATCTCAAACCTATAAACTTTCATGCACTCCAAACCTATAAACTTTCATGCAATATATGAGCGCGGGCCATGGACATAGCACTATGGGTGGAATAGAATATGATGATGGGGGTTATGTGGAGAAGACAAAAAAGGAGAAAGTCTCACATCAATGAGGCTAATCAATGGGCTATGGAGATGCCCATCGATTGATGTTAATGCAAGGAGTAGGAATTGCAATGCAACTGATGCACTAGAGCTATAAATGTATGAAAGCTCAATGAAAGAAACTAAGTGGGTGTGCATCCAACTTGCTTGCTCATGAAGACCTAGGGCACTTGAGGAGGCCCATTGTTGGAATATACAAGCCAAGTCCTATAACGAAAATTTCCCACTAGTATATGAAAGTGACAAAACAAGAGACTCTCTATCATGAAGATCATGGTGCTACTTTGAAGCACAAGTGTGGCAAAGGATAGTAACATTGTCCCGTCTCACTTTTCTCTCGCTTTTTTTATTTGGGCCTTTCTCTTTTTTTATGTCCTTTCTATTTTTTTCCTCACTTGGGACAATGCTCTAGAAAATGATGATCATCACACTTCTATTTATTTACAACTCAATGATTACAACTCGATGCTAGAACAAAAGGTGACTCTATATGAATGCCTCCGGTGGTATACTGGGATATGCAATGAACCAAGAGTGACATGTATGAAAGAATTATGAACGGTGGCTTTGCCACAAATACTATGTCAACTACATGATCATGCTAAGCAATATGACAATGATGAATGTGTCATGAAAAATGGAATGGTGGAAAGTTGCATGGAAATATATCTCGGAATGGCTATGGAAATGCCATAATAGGTAGGTATGGTGGCTGTTTTGAGGAAGATATAAGGAGGTTTATGTGTTAAAGAGCGTATCATATCACGGGGTTTGGATGCACCGGCGAAGTTTGCACCAACTCTCAATGTGAGAAAGGGCAATGCACGGTACCGAAGAGGCTAGCAATGATGGAAGGGTGAGAGTGCGTATAATCCATGGACTCAACATTAGTCATAAAGAACTCACATACTTATTGCAAAAATCTACAAGTCATCAAAAACCTTGGCACTACGTGCATGCTCCTAGGGGGGTAGATTGGTAGGAAAAGACCATCGCTCGTCCCCGACCGCCACTCATAAGGAAGACAATCAAATAACACCCCATGTTTCAAATTTGTTACATAACGTTTACCATATGTGCATGCTACGGGACTTGCAAACTTCAACATAAGCACTTCTCAGATTCACAACTACTCAACTAGCACGACTTTGATATTATTACCTCCATATCTCAAAACAATCATCAAGCATCAAACTTCTCTTAGTATTCAAAACACTCATAGGAATTTTTTTACTAATCTTGAATACCTAGCATATTAGGATTGTTTAAGAAAATTACCATGCTATTTAAGACTCTCAAAATAATCTAAGTGAAGCATGAGAGATCAATAGTTTCTATAAAACAAATCCACCATCGTGCTCTAAAAGATATAAGTGAAGTACTAGAGCAAAACTATATAACTCAAAAGATATAAGCGAAGCACATAGAGTATTCTAACAAATTCCAAGTCATGTATGGCTCTCTCAAAAGGTGTGTACAGCAAGTATGATTATGGTAAACTAAAAGTCAAAGACTCAAACCATACAAGACGCTCCAAGCAAAACACATAACATGTGGTGAATAAAAATATAGCTCCAAGTAAAGTTACCGATAGAAGTAGACGAAAAGAGGGGATGCCTTCCAGGGCATCCCCAATCTTTGGCTTTTAGGTGTCCTTAGATTATCTTGGGGGTTCCATGGGAATCCCCAAGCTTAGGCTCTTGCCACTCCTTGTTCCATAATCCATCAAATCTTTACCTAAAACTTGAAAACTTCACAACACAAAACTCAAAGTAGAAAATCTCGTAAGCTCCGTTAGCGAAAGAAAACAAAAGACCACTTCAAGGTACTGTAATTAAATCATTCTTTATTTATATTGGTGTTAAACCTACTGTATTTCAACTTCTCTATGGTTTATAAACTATTTTACTAACCATAGATTCATCAAAATAAGCAAACAACACACGAAAAACAGAATCTGTCAAAAACAGAACAGTCTGTAGTAATCTGTAGCTAGCGCAAGATCTGGAAGCCCAAAAATTCTAAAATAAATTGCTGGACGTGAGTAATTTATCTATTAATCATATTCAAAAATAATTAACTAAATATCACTTTCCAAATAAAATGGCAGCAGTTCTCGTGAGCGCTAAAGTTTCTGTTTTTTACAGCAAGATATCAAGACTTTCCCCAAGTCTTCCCAACGGTTCTACTTGGCACAAACACTAATTAAACACAAAAAACACAACCTAAACAGAGGCTAAATAAATTATTTATTACTAAACAGGAGAAAAAGGAAGGAATAAAAAATAAAATTGGGTTGCCTCCCAACAAGCGCTATCGTTTAACGCCCCTAGCTAGGCATAAAAAGCAAGGATAGATCTAGGTATTGCCATCTTTGGTAGGGAATCCATAAGTGGCTCTCATAATAGATTCATAAGGTAATTTAATTTTATTTCTAGGAAAGTGTTCCATGCCTTTCCTTAACGTAAATTGGAATCTAATATTCTCATCTTCATATCAATAATTGCACCAATCGTTCTAAGGAAAGGTCTACCAAGAATAATAGGACATGAAGGATTGCAATCTATGTTAAGAACAATAAAATCTACTGGTACATAATTCCTATTTGCAACAATAAGAAAATCATTAATTCTACCCATAGGTTTCTTAATAGTGGAATCTGCAAGGTGCAAGTTTAGAGAGTAATCATCAAAATCACGGAAACCTAACAAATCACACAAAGTCTTTGGAATCGTGGAAACACTAGCACCCAAATCACATAAAGCATAGCATTAATGATCTTTAATTTTAATTTTAATAGTTGGTTCCCACTCATCATAAATTTTTCTAGGGATAGAAACTTCTAACTCAAGTTTTTCTTCATAAGATTGCATCAAGGCATCAACGATATGTTTAGTAAACGGTTTATTTTGACTATAAGCGTGAGGAGAATTTAGCACGGATTGCAACAAGGAAATACAATCAATCAAAGAGCAATTTTCATAATTAAATTCCTTGAAATCCAAAATAGTGGGTTTAGCAATATCTAGGGTTTTAATTTCTTCGATCCCACTTTCATCAATTTTAGCATCAAGATCTAAAAACTCTGAATTCTTGGAAGGCCTTCTAGGTAAAGGTGGATCATATTCAGTCCCATCATTATTAAGATTCATATTGCAAAACAAAGATTTAATAGGGGACACATCAATAACTTTTAGATCTTCATCTTTATTTTCATAGGAACTAGAAGAACACGCTCTTATAAAGGTGTCTTTCTTAGCACGCATCCTAGCGGTTCTTTCTTTGTACTCATCAATTAAATTATCATGGCTTTGAGAGACTCATTGATATCATGCTTAGGTAGAATAGATCTAAGTTTCAAATAATCAACATCAAGAGAAATTCTATCAACCTTCCTAGCCAAATCATCAATCTTAAGCAATTTTTCTTCAATCAAAGCATTGAAATTCTTTTGTGAAGTAATAAATTCTTTAATATTAGATTCAAAATCATAGGGCATCTTATAATAATTTCCATAAGAATTGTTGTAGGAATTACCATAATTATTAGAGGGATTACTAGGATAAGGCCTAGGATTGAAATTTCCTCTATACGTGTTGTTACCAAAATTGTTCCTACCAAGAAATTTCACATCCATAGATTCATTATTATTCTCAATCAAAGTAGACAAGGGCATATCATTAGGATCAGAAGAAACACTCTTACTAGCAAATAATTTCATAAGTTCATCCATCTTTCCACTCAAAACATTAATTTCTTCTATCGCATGCACCTTTTTATTAGTAGATCTTTCAGTATGCCATTGAGAATAATTAACCATAATATTATCTAGGAGTTTAGTAGCTTGTACTAAAGTGATTTCTATAAAAGTGCCTCTCGCGGCCGAATCTAAAAGATTTCTAGAAGCAAAATTCAATCCGGCATAAATTTGTTGTATAATCATCCACAAATTCAAACCATGAGTAGGGCAATTACATATCATTAATTTCATCCTCTCCCAAGCTTGTGCAACATGTTCATGATCAAGTTGCTTAAAATTCATAATATCGTTTCTAAGGGAGATGATCTTAGCGGGAGGAAAATACTTAGAGATAAAAGCATCTTTGCACTTCTTCCATGAATCAATACTATTTTTAGGCAAAGACGAAAACCAAGCTTTAGCACGATCTCTAAGCAAAAAAGGAAATAGCTTTAATTTAACAATATCGTTATCCACATCTTTCTTCTTTTGCATATCACACAAATCAACGAAGCTATTTAGATGGGTAGTGGCATCTTCACTAGGAAGGCCGGAAAACAAATCTTTCATGACAAGATTCAGCAAAGCAGTATTAATTTCACAAGATTCAGTGTCGGTAAGAAGATCAATCGGAGTGCTAATAAAATCATTGTTGTTGGTATTGGTAAAGTCACACAATTTAGTGTTATCTTGAGCCATCATGACAAGCAAGCAATCCAACACACAAGCAAACAAAAAGCAAGCGAGCAAAAATAGGCAAATAGAGAAAGAGAGGGAGGATAGAGAGAGAGGGCGAATAAAACGGCAAGGGTGAAGTGGGGGAGAGGAAAACGAGAGGCAAATGGCAAATAATGTAATGCAGGATATAAGGATTGTGATGGGTACTTGGTATATTGACTTTTGCATAGACTCCCCGGCAACGGCGCTAGGAATCCTTCTTGCTACCTCTTGAGCACTACGTTGGTTTTCCCCGAAGAGGAAGGGATGATGCAGCAAAGTAGCATGAGTATTTCCCTCAGTTTTTGAGAACCAAGGTATCAATCCAGTAGGAGGCTACGCGCGAGTCCCTCGTACCTACACAAAACAAATAAATCCTCGCAACCAACGCGATAAGGGGTTGTCAATCCCTACACTGCCACATACGAGAGTGAGATCTAATAGATATGATAAGATAATATTTTCAGTATTTTTATGATAAAGATGCAAAGTAAAATAAAAGCAAAGTAAAAACAAAGGAAATTACTAAGTTTTGGAAGATTAATATGATGAAGATAGACCCGGGGGCCATAGGTTTCACTAGTGGCTTCTCTCAAGAGCATAGGTATTGTACGGTGGGTGAACGAATTATTGTTGAGCAATTGACAGAATTGAGCATAGTTATGAGAATATCTAGGTATGATCATGTATATAGGCATCACGTCCGAGAAAAGTAGACCGACTCATGCCTGCATCTACTACTATTACTCCACTCATCGACCGCTATCCAGCATGCATCTAGAGTATTAAGTTCATGAAAACAAAGTAACGCCTTAAGCAAGATGACATGATGTAGAGGGATAAAATCATGCAATATGATGAAAACCCCATCTTGTTATCCTCGATGGCAACAATACAATACGTGCCTTGCTGCCCCTACTGTCACTGGAAAAGGACACCGCGAGATTGAACCCAAAGCTAAGCACTTCTCCCATTGCAAGAAAGATCAATCTAGTAGGCCAAACCAAACTGATAATTCGAAGAGACTTGCAAAGATAACCAATCATACATAAAAGAATTCAGAGAATATTCAAATATTGTTCATAGATAGACTTGATCATAAATCCACAATTCATCGGTCTGAATAAACACACCGCAAAAATAAGATTACATCGAATAGATCTCCACAAGAGAGGGGGAGAACATTGTATTGAGATCCAAAAAGAGAGAAGAAGCCATCTAGCTAATAATTATGGACTCGTAGGTCTGAGGTAAACTACTCTGTAGAAGCCCTCCATGATCGATGCCCCCTCCGGCAGAACTCCGGAACAGGCCCCAAGATGGGATCTCGTGGATACAGAAAGTTGCGGCGGTGGAATTAGGGTTTTGGCTCCGTATTTGATCGTTTGGGGGTACATAGGTATATATAGGAGGAAGGAGTACGTCGGTGGAGCAACAGGGGGCCCATGAGGGTGGAGGGCGCGCCTGGGGGGTAGGCGCGCCCCCTACCTCGTGGCCTCCTCCTTTGTTTCTTGATGTAGGGTCCAAGTCTCCTGGGTCTTATTCGTTGAGAAAATCACGTTCCCGAAGGTTTCATTCCGTTTGGACTCCGTTTGATATTCCTTTTCTTCGAAACCCTAAAATAGGCAAAAAAAACAGCAATTCAGGGCTGGGCCTCCGGTTAATAGGTTAGTCCAAAAAATAATATAAAAGTGGATAATAAAGCACAATAATGTCCAAAATATAGATAATATAGCATGGAGCAATCAAAAATTATAGATACGTTGGAGACGTATCAACGTCGCTCTTCCCGACCCAGTCCGAATGGGCCTCCCCGAATTTTCAAGTGCTTCATTGAAGAAATGCCATAGCTGGCGTCCTCGGAGCCTAGAGGAAGAGGATAGCGCAGAGGTCAGTCAGCTGCTGGGCAAGATTAAGATGCTCGCCCAGTCCGGATTTTCAATAGTCGAGGTAATGGCGATCTCCATAGCGCAGGGGGTCCAACCACTCCAATACAGAGGGCTACCCATGTCGCACTACAATGGGGAAGACGACGCCTCACGCTGTGGTCGGAAGACCCCAAAGACCCCTGCTGCTCTGGCCAAAATTTTGGCCGAACTATATAAAGGGGAGAAGGAGGAGTTCACCCGTCTCCAATATCGAGACGGATTTTCCATGTATAATCCTCCTAGCTGGGTAAGCTCTAACTCCACTATTTTACTCCTCTCCTTGAATTATCTTTGACGGGCAGTATCCTATCCACTCATAACAGGAATGGCGAAAGGCTGTCGAGGGGATCCATGACCCTGCCCCTCAGCCGGAGAATCACAACCGGGATCTTGACCCCAGATATGAAGAAGATCCAGACATATTTGTGGAGCTCGAGGATGGAATATTCTATCAGATGAACTATGATAGTACGGATGTACATATCATCGCCGATTACCCCGGCCTCCTTCCTGCTTCGCATGTAAGTAATTTAAAAGGCACTTTCTTCGAAAGAGTTCCCTTACTATGCCTCACCCACCACACTATTCTGTGTTCCAAAGTGGAGGCGCTCGGCACCGCAACATGCACCAGAAGCATCTCCGAGGAGAGCAGTGCCCGCGCCTAGCACATCTTCGAAGAGG
Organism: Triticum aestivum; assembly: GCF_018294505.1. NCBI lineage: Eukaryota > Viridiplantae > Streptophyta > Magnoliopsida > Poales > Poaceae > Triticum > Triticum aestivum. The sequence continues at coordinate 670,292,273 of NC_057797.1, read as the reverse complement.
AAGGCAAATGATAACACGGCAGAACCCTCGTCAAAGAGGTAAGGCTTTTCTTTTCAATAATACCCTTTCTGATCGCCATATCAAATTGTAATGCCATTCACTGCATTCTATCAGGAAAAGTATCTGTCAGACTGTGTCCGGGGATCCGGCCGGACGCGCCTCCACTAGTCAGGTTCCGGACCCTGCCCAAAGGATGGGGGCTGACACAGGAGTGGCGTTGAACTGTCCTTCCACAGAGGATTCGGATGACATGTATGTTATGAACTCTGAAGTGGAGAGCGCTATGAATCATCATCGTGGGAGGGCTGTTCTTCGTAACCCCAGTTTTTCAAAAGAGGCATTTGATGCCTTCAACTCGACCGGTGCGTACATCCGAGCTGCTAGGGTTGGGCTTGTCAGAGCCACAGACCAACATCTGAAAGATATGTGGGTAAGCGTAGATTTAATAATCATACACCATGAGCCCCCGAGACTTAAAGTAGTTGATACAACTGATTTAAGGATCAATGTATAACCAGGTGCTTACGGGGAAGAACAGCCTGTTATCTCAGGAACTAGAAAAGCGTCGGACCCAGCTAACTGTTGCCAATGCCGAACTGGAGAAATCTAAGAAGGCATCTCCTGGTAATGTTTCCCTCCATCGAGAAAACATAATGGTATACCAATAATGCTAACACGGTTACTTACCTCTTAACAGGAGCATTAGGTCAATTGCAAGACAACTAGAAGCCGCTCAAAGCAGAGAATGAGTACCAAAAAACTGCTAGCCGCGGGCGAGCGTGTGCTAACAAAAGTCATTGTGGAGAAAAACAAGCTCCGGGATTCGAATACCCAACTGGGCGAGGAACTGAAAGATGTACGGGCCCAGCTGGCGGACTCCGTAAATGAGAATAAAAGCCGGCGAGGCGGCATATTCAGTATGTGGTCGAACTTACCTTCGAATAATTCAGAGGCAGAAGGGCTGATAGAGTTATGTCTGCGGGTACGCTGACCGGTCGTCCCGAAGAGGAAATGTCCAGATCTTCGAGCGATCTGCTACAAGAGCTGTCGCATGTGCACGAGCAAGCTCGGCAGGCGATGCGAAGTGTTGCCAAGGCCCTATGGCCATCTGCCTCCCCTTCAGGAAAGATGGAGGAGATTATACAACTATTCAAGGGAGCGCGACGGCGCTTTCGACTATGGAAGATATCAGCCTATCGGGAAGGTGCACGGGAAGCCTGGGCCATGGTGAAAACATGGTATACCAAGCTTGATCCAAATCATATGGCTCGGGTCGGACCTTTAGGATCAGATGGGAAAGAAGTTCCTGTTAATTTGGTATATGACCAAGTAGAAGTAGCTGCCAAGTATTCCCAACAGGATTGTAAGTTAGACCGCCTGCTGGACGGCATAGAGGAGGAAATTTTTGAGTCCTAGTGACTATGTACTTTCCTTGACATATGTGACTCTAGCTGAATTGTAAAAACAATTTTCATGGCAGACCTTTTCGCTTCGACCTCCGGACCCAAAGGTGCGGAGTGTTTCCGAATACCTTAGCGGTAAAATAGACCGGGGTATGAGTGGGAACCAGGCGTAGGGGTCATAGTTGCTTGAATAGACAAGGTGTATCCGGCTACTTATGTTATATTACATTATGATTGTAAGAAACATCTTCCAGGGAGAATAGTTCCGTTAGGGGTTCCTTTCCCTGGGTGTGCATGCATTAAAATGCATGTCTGAACTATGATTGATAACATTACAGTATAGGTAATCATCTGGGGGTTCATAATGGAAGGAATATAAAGCATCTTTAGTCCGCCGACCGAGTATTCTCTTAAGAACACTAGCTTTCGGCTTCACTCAGTCTGAGGTACACATCCGGATGACCTGGCAGTAACAATCGCAGAGGTGCTCCCTTTATGCCCTAGACGAACTAACGGGAACGTAGGGCATAAGCACAGGAGCCAGGCAACCCAGCTTGGCCAAAACTTAAGTCATATTGATGCATATAATGGCAAAGAAAAGGTACATATGGGGAAAAACACATATGTGATGAGCTTGATGCTCGGGAAAAAATAAGCTTCTATCCAGGAAGCCCCCAGGTATAGTGGACGTACATGCTCAAGGATGTGTACATCACAGGTGCATAGTTTAGCCGTGTGAAAGAGTTTAAGTTTTAGGAAAACGAAAAGTGAAAAGAGAGAAAAAATAAAGGAGACAACACGGAGAAGGAGACAAACACATAGTTCGGCGCTAGGCATAGAATCTTTGGAGTCTGGCCGCGTTCCAAGGGTTCGGCTCTCGGCGATTGTCTGATGTAGCACGCGGGCGGTATGCTCCTCCCATGAGAACCTCATCAATGATGAAGGGACCCTCCCACCTAGGCTTGAGTTTGTCCTTTTTCTTCTCTAGCAAGCATAGGACGAGTTCGCCAACATTATAAGTCTTGGCCCGTACTTCTCTGCTTTGGTATCTGCGGGCCTGTTGTTGATAAAATGTAGAACGAGCTTTTGCAACATCGCACTCCTCCTCCAGGGCATCTAGGCTGTCCTGCCAATGAAGCTCGACCTCTCCCTCTCTCTCTCTTCGTACATGCGCACTTGAGGTGAGTCATGGATAATATCAAAGGGCAACATGGCCTCCGCACCGTACACCGTGAAGAAAGGTGTATATCCAGTAGTGCGGTTGGGTGTGGTCCGCAGCCCCCAGAGTACGGAGTCAAGCTCCTCAACCCAGTGCTTGTCTGATTCTTTCAAAGAACGCACTAGTCTAGGTTTGATGCCGCTCATAATAAGACCATTGGCCCGTTCGACTTGACCATTTTTTTGCGGGTGATAGACAGAGGCGTAATCGAGCTTAATGCCCAGATTAGCACACCAAGTTTTCACCTCATCGGCTGTGAAATTGGAGCTGTTATTAGTGATGATGCTGTGTGGAACACCATAACGGTCCACCATGCCGGATATGAAGTCTATTACTGGCCCCGCCTCGGCCGTTTTGACTGGTTTGGCCTCTATCCACTTAGTGAATTTATCCACCATGACCAGCAGATACTTTCTCTTATGGCTTCCTCCATTAAGGGGTCCGACCATATCGAGCCCCCAGACCGTGAAAGGCCAGGTGATGGGGATCGTTTGTAGAGCAGTGGGAGGCATATGGCTTTGGTTGGCGAATAGCTGGCATCTGATGCAACGTTGGACAAGGTCCTTTGCATCTTCTCGGGTCGTCGGCCAGTAAAAACCTGTACGGAAGGCCTTGCTAACAAGGGCCTGAGCTCCAGCGTGGTGACCGCCGAGTCCAGTGTGAACTTCAGCCAAGAGCTGCCATCCCTCTTCCTCGGAGATACATCTTTAAAGAACTCCAGTAGCGCTTTTCTTGTAGAGCTCTCCTTCATGAACCTTGTAGGCCTTCGAGTGCCGAACAATGCGGCAAGCCTCATTCTGGTCCTCCGGGAGTTCTTTCCTATTAAGGTAGGCCAAGAAGGGTTTGGTCCATGGGGCAATGACTGCCATGATTAGATGGGCCGATGGTGTTATTTTGGTGGCTGAGCCCCCGATGATATCGTTGTGTTCGGAGGCTGGGTTGTGTTCGGATCCGGACTGGTGTTACCGCTCTCCCCTTGCCACTTCATGGACGGCTTAAAGAGCCTTTCCAGAAAGATATTAGGTGGGATGGGGTCGTGCTTGGCGCCAATGCGAGCGAGGAGTCCGCCGCTTGATTACTTTCTCGAGCCACGTGATGAAACTCAAGCCCCTCGAATCGAGCCGACATTTTTAGGACAGCATTGCGGTAAGCCGCCATCTTCGGATCTTTGGCATCAAAATCTCCCTTTATTTGAGATATTGTGAGGTTTGAGTCCCTCCGCACTTCCAGGCGTTGTATGCCCATAGAGAGAGCCATCCGGAGACCATGTAATAAGGCCTTGTATTCGGATGCGTTATTGGAGTCTGTGTATAATATTTGGAGTACGTACTGGACTACGTCTCCAGTGGGGGACGTTAAAACGACGCCCGCTCCTAATCCTGCCAGCATTTTGGAACCATCGAAATACATAACCTAGTTGGAATATGTGTCATACTCTTTAGGGAGTTCGGCCTCTGTCCATTCGGCGACGAAGTCCACCAGTACTTGGGATTTGATGGCTCGACGCGGTTTGTATGTTATGTCGAATGGAAGGAGCTCAATGGCCCATTTGACTATCCGTCCCATAGCATCGCGGTTGTTTATTATATCATTAAGTGGTACTTCGGAAGGCACCGTGATAGAACATTCTTGGAAGTACTGTCGTAGCTTCCGGGATGCCATGAAGACTGCGTATGCTATCTTTTGATAATGAGGGTACCGGGATTTGCATGGTGTGAGAATGGTGGATACGTAATATACCGGCTTCTGAAGTGGGAATTTATGTCCGTCCTGCTCTCGTTCCATGACGAGCACGGCGCTTACCACCTGGTGTGTTGCCGATATGTATAATAACATGGGTTCGCCGACGTTCGGTGCGGCCAGGATTGGGTTGCTCGCCAGAACGGTTTTTATTTATTCTAGTCCAGCTGTTGCCGCATCCGTCCACTCGAAGTGATCAGTGCGGCGGAGGAGGCTATACAATGGCAATGCCTTTCCCTCCAATCTGGAGATAAAGTGGCTTAAAGGTGCCACGCACCCTGTGAGATTTTGGACCTGTTTAAGGTCCATTGGTGTGGCCAATTGTGACAAGGCTCGGATTTTGGCTGGATTTGCTTCAATTCCTCTATTGGAAACGATGAAGCCCAGCAGCTTTCCAGCAGGAACGCCGAAAACACACTTTTCCGGATTGAGCTTGATGTCATATGCACGGAGGTTGTCGAATGTAAGACGTAAATCGTCTATTAGTGAGTCGATGTGCCTAGTTGTAATGACGACGTCGTCCACGTATGCTTCAACTATTTTGCCGATCTGGTTCTCCAGGCATGTTTGAATCATGCGTTGGTAGGTGGCCCCAGTGTTTTTGAGCCCGAAGGGCATGGTGTTGAAGCAAAATGGCCCGTATGGGGTAATGAATGTCGTTGCGGCTTGATCGGACTCCTTCATTTTGATTTGATGGTATCCGGAATATGCGTCGAGGAAGCATAGCGAATCATGTCATGTGGTGGCATCGATAATCTGGTCGATGCGGGGGAGGGGGAAGGGATCCTTAGGGCATGCCTTATTGAGGTCTTTGAAATCGATGCACAGGCGCCAGGATTTATCCTTATTTGGCACCATCACCAAGTTTGCTAGCCAGTCCGGGTGTTTTATTTCTCTAATGAACGTGGCCTCGATTATCTTGGCTAGCTCCTCCCCCATCGCTTGACGTTTGGGTTCGGAAAAACGCCGCAGTGTTTGTTTGACCGGTTTATATCCCTTCAATATGTCGAGGCTGTGTTCGGCCAATCTGCATGTGATTCCTGGCATATCAGAAGGGTGCAGGCAAATATATCCCAGTTTTCACGCAGAAATTCTTGTAGTGCGGTGTCAACCGTTGGGTCTAGTTGTGCCCCGATAGATGCTGTCTTCTTAGGGTCCATTGGATGGACTTGGAATTTGACTATTTCTTCTCTTGGTTTGAAGGGGGTGGATTTGGGTCGTTTATCCAAGATTACATCGTCCCTATCCACCATGGAGCGTAATGTGGTTAATTCTTCGGCCACGAGGGCTTCAGATAATGCCTCAAGGGCTAGTGATGCGGTTTTGTTTTCGGCGCGGAGTGCTACGTCCAGATCACTAGCGAGAGTGATTATGCCGTTGGGCCCCAACATCTTGAGCTTCATATACCCATAGTGAGGTATAGCCTGGAAGCGTGTAAATGCATCTCGCCCCAATAGGGCGTGATATCCGCTGTTGAAAGGGGCCACTTGGAAGGTTAGTTCTTCGGTCCGATAGTTCTCCGGTGTGCCGAATACCACGTCGAGTGTGATTTTTCCCGCGCATCACGCCTCCCGACTAGGAATAATTCCCCGGAAGGTCATGCTACTTTGCTTGATACGGCTCCTGTCTATTTCAATTTTACTGAGTGTATCCTCGTAAATGAGGTTTAGTCCGCTACCGTCGTCCATGAGAACCTTGGTGAGCCGAAAACTATCCATGATCAGACTGAGGACCAAGGCGGATGGTGCCCAGGTTGTCCTGAATTTTGGTTCGTCATCGGCATTGAAAGTTATGGCCGTGTCGTTCCAAGGGTTTGTTGTTGCGATTTGGCAGACCTCGGCAAGGTCGCGGAGTTCCATTTACGCTTATTGTTTGAAGCGAAAGTCTCGAAGACCATCAGTACTCTGGGGTCATCGTCTTCTGGAGGATATGCTCTGGGTTATTTTTGGTGCGGATATCCTCGCCGCTCTTGGCCACCTGCCGGAGTATCCAACATGCTCTAAGGCTGTGAGTTGATATGGTATCAGGTGTTGTGTGTAGCTTGCATGGTCCATCGATCCATCCCTTCAAAATGGTTCCACGTCCCGTAATGGGCTTATATTTCTTTGTCACTGGGCCGGGCGTAGGGTGCATCCTTTTCACCTGAATGAGGGATTGGGTGGAAACCAGTGGTTCCCAACAGGCTGCCTGAATTTTCCAAGCGCTTTCCATTGTGCAGTACTTGTATACTATGGTTGCCAAGTCTGTGAAGCGTGATATGCGACGATGGTTGATGGCGTTGAGGATTCCTTCATCTGTGCAATTGCTGTGGAACGCTGTGATCGCATCTTTGTCGTGGCAATCTTCAATCTTATCTTTGACAAGGAGGAATATGGCCCAGAAGTGATGGGCCATTTCCTAATACTGCTATCGTATGCCCCTAAGAGTGCTTATGTCTAGGTGGGTGGGTGGATTGAAGTCCGAACCCTGACCCACATTAGGATCCGGAGTTTGACGAATCTCTGGATTTAGTAGTTCGGGCTCCGGGATATCAGCTGATTTTTTGGGCTTGTCATCCGATTCTATGTTTGGAGGACAGGACTTGTATTTTTGCAGGTAGGTGTCCGGCTCTTCAAGTTCAGAGATCCGAACGTAGTTCGTCCTTAATATAGAGGAAGAGTTGTCATCTTGCTCCTCTACTACCGCTATTTGATGGGTGATCGGCTGAGTTTTAATTTCTCTCTGGTCGGGTTTAATCCCAATCCGGTCATAGTCTGTGGCGAACCCGAGGGTGGCGATGCGATCTAGGAGCTCGTTTAAAGACGACAACTCTGCCAGATCCATCTGCTTCGAATACTTAGAGTCGACATGAAGGGGATTTTTGATGACCCGAGAAGTCATCGTCGGCTTAATGGCCAAACGGGCGGTCATAATGAAGCCGCCCAGCCGGAGCGTTTGGCCTGGGGCCAGTGTTCCTCCAGAGGTGACGTTGTCCTTGAGAACAAGGCAAGTCGTCCATATCTTTTGACAGCACAGTGGAACTCTCAATGAAAGCACCAATGTCGGTGTCAAAACCGGTGGATCTCGGGTAGGGGGTCCCGAACTATGCGTCTAGGATCGATGGTAACAGGAGACATGGGACACAATGTTTACCCAGGTTCAGGCCCTCTCTATGGAGATAATACCCTACTTCCTGCTTGATTGATCTTGATGAATATGAGTATTACAAGAGTTGATCTACCTCGAGATCGTAATGGCTAAACCCTAAAAGTCTAGCTTGACTATGATTATGAGGATATATCTACGGACCTAGCCCTCCGGTTTATATAGACACGAGAGGGATCTAGGGTTACACAAGGTCGGTTACAAAGAAAGGAATCTTCATATTTGGTCGCCAAGGAGAGTCCCATCCGGACACGGGTACAGTCTTTGGCCTTTGTATCTTTACGGCCCATCAATCCGACACATATCCAATAGGTCAGACACCCGAGGACCCCTTAGTCCAGGTACTCCCTCACACCCCTAGCCCAATCCGAATTGGGTGCCCCCCTTTCCTTTCCCCTCTCCTCCCCTTCCTTCTCTCCTACTACTACTTGGAAGGGGGGATCCTACTCCCGGTGGGAGTAGGACTCACCTAGGGCGCGCCATAGAGGGCCGGCCCTCCCCCTCCTCCACTCCTTTATATACAGGGGAGGGGGCACCCCATAGACACACAAGTTGATCATTGATCTCTTAGCCGTGTGCGGTGCCCCCCTCCACCATAATCCACCTCGGTCATATCGTAGCGGTGCTTAGGTGAAGCCCTGTTCCGGTAGCATCATCATCACCGTCATCACGCCGTCGTGCTGACAAAGCTCTCCCTCAACACTCTGCAGGATCGTGAGTTCCGGGGACGTCACCAAGCCGAACGTGTGCAGATCACGGAGGTGCCGTACTTTCGGTACTAGGATCGGTCGATCGTGAAGACGTACGACTACATCAACCGCGTTGTCATAACGCTTACGCTTACGGTCTACGAGGGTACGTGGATAACACTCTTTCCCTCTTGTTGATATGCATCACCATGATCCTGCGTGTGCATAGGATTTTTTTTTGAAATCACTGCGTTCCCCAAGAGCGACAAGCTCCCTTGAATATATTCACGATTTCCTCCATACTTCCTGGAGGTGAAACGGCTGGCCATAAGGCAATAGCAATGTTCCTCATTGCCTTCCAGGCTCGCTGATGCACTTTGGACAGCTCTTGTAACAGATCGCCTTGAAATCCGGCCACCTCTCCTTCGGGCCGCCCAGTCAGCACACCTACATAAATAAACTTGTTAAACTTCCCATTAGGGGACTGTATGGAAGCAAGGTTACAAAGCATACTGAATATGCCGCCTTTCAGCTTTTCATTCTCTTTCAGGGCATCCGCCAGTTGGACTCGTATGTCCTTCAGCTCCTCAGCCTGCTTGATGTTGGCATCTTGCAGCTTGTTCTTCTCATCCCTGGTTCACGTTGGTATACGTTCACTGATGTAGGGTAGAACCCTAATCAGCCGATCTTTCATGAAAGGAGCGGATCCCGCGATGAACACGAAGAACACGAGGAGGGAAACGAGGGAAAACACAAGGGAAACACAAGAGGAACACTCAAACTAACAAGAACAAGTTACACATGTGCTAGATCCATGAACACAAAGGAAGATACAAGATCCAAAGTCAACAATGGACGATACAAGAGGTAACCGGTTCTTCTCCGTGAGGAGGTCCTGAATCCACAAGGGGATCTTCCCGTGAGGGGTCTTAAATCCAAGGTGGATCTTCTCCGTAGAGGGGCCGCGGTCTCTCTCGTGGAGTAGATCCGATATGGATGAGCGAAGCTCTATCTCTCAAATGAGCTATCACAATGCTAACCCTAACTAGGAGGAGGGGAAGGAGTATATATAGTCTAAGCCATGAAGGGGTAAGTGGGAAAGGTATACATGGGCCTCTGGCACGACTCTGCGCGCAGGCAGTCGCCGGATGTCCGGCCGTTCGTGGGAGGCCAGATGTCCCGGGCACGGGCCGGATGTCCGGGCTGAAGTGGCAGTTCGAGTCCTCTGGATAGGGGATGCCGGATTTCCGGGAGGGATGCCGGATGTCCGGGCGTTGCTGAGGCGCCGGATGTCCGGGCACATGGGCCGGATGTCCGGCCACTGATGCTTTGGTCGTTTGTTGTTGCAGCTCCTTGGAGGCTGCACAGGCGCCAGATGTCCGACCTCTGGCCCGGATGTCCGGCTGCTGTAGCTTCAGCAACTCCGTCATCGCTTCCAGGCTTCCCTCGCGGATGGTGTAGTTGTTCCTTGGCGCTTGCACTCCTCCTCAACATCCGTGAAGCTCGTCTATACCTATGCATGCACACGGGAGAAGTGTCAAGTAGTATACCATCCTCGAAGGGGTCAAGTGAGCACGTGTAAAGGAGATGATTCACCTTTATGTATGTGAAGTAGATGTCGCACGTGTCACTTGCCAAACGGACTCTTGACATGGTGATGTCCGTAGGATGCTCCGCATCATCTCCCCTCCCTTGGGAAAGATCCGACCTCGGATCGAAAACCAAATCACCATGGGAAAGAGATGGCTTCACCGTGTAGAAGTGGACGTTCACCAAGTACCTGTCATCTTGAAGCTCGAAATGGGCACTCTCCAATGTCTCACCGTCTTGTGATTCCTTCAAAAGGAGTAAGGACAACAAACACTTGGAAAAACAAATGTGGTTAGTGTTAGTGCAAAACCAAGTGTTCAAGAGGTTATTCACCAAACAAGTGTCGTCATCATGCAAAGCATATGGTGTGACAAAGGATTGTGACATGGCATATAAGCACATAAATTGAGCACAAGCAAAGATATCATGGGGACAAGCATGTAAATGTGAGGTAGTGATGCAAATATGTTGGATAAGTGAATAAGCATCTACCTCAAGATCATAGCAAACATGGGCAAAGCGCTCAATGAAAGGTCTATGGTAGGGATAGGAATCATTCACAACACCAAATGAAATGAAGTGTCTAAACACATGGGTCAAGTGCAAGACAATCCAAGCATAATGTGCATAGGGTGTAGTGAATATAGTGTGGCACTCAACACAATAAAAGAGAAATTGTTCATCATGTGTGAGGCAATCAAGGCAAGCATGTAGCAATCAATGAGACATGACATATGTGAAGAAATGATATTGTTGCAACCAAGCATGTGATAGGAGCAAATAATCCAAGACTTGGATGCAACACACAAGGCATAAATATCATGATGCATGGAACGGTGAAAATGACAAGTTGAAGCAAGATTTCTAACATGTGTGCAATCAAGTCTCATGGTGCAAGCAACACAAGTAGTATGATCCGCAATATCCATGCTCATGGTTTGGGGGTTCTCAAAAGAGAAGGATATAACCTTGAAAGCATGTCCTTGTGCGTCCTTCACAATGTCGAAGTACAAGCAAGTGCGATGTAGAATCGTCGTGGTAGGAGGTGGTTCGCTCTCAAGAGCTTGAATGGTCAACTCACATGACATGGAAGTTGACACGAGGTCCAAGTTTCCTACACATGCACAAAACAAGGCAAAGAACGTATGTGCATGGTAGATAAACACATCATCCATCATGATGGGTCTCTACTCTTGCACATAACCATTAGAAGCACAAGTGCATGAATAATAGGATGCAACAACGGCAATATTCATGGCACTAGGTATATGGTGCAAAGAGGTAAGACAAGCATGCTTCACAAGAGAAATGTCAAAATCTCCAAATATATGCAAGAATGCTATGGGGGCAAACTCATTATCAAGACTAAAGGCATAATTGCACTCAATACATGGCAAATCATCTAGCATGAGAGAGGCAACATATGGAGATATATGACGGCAAGCAATAACAATCATGTGATAAGCATGTAGATGGTTGTCATCAACTTCATTAAATGAGCAAGTATGAATCATCGGTGATGCAACATAAGCAATGGTAGTAATCAAGTTGTGCAAGCTAGTAGTGCGAAGATGCAACATACTAGAGGAAATCATTGCAATCATGTCATGTGAGAAAATAATAGGCATAGACAATGCACATGACATATCGCAAGCACAAACACAAAGCAAGATCATAGTATCATCATAGGCATGGGGCACAAAGCAAATATGGCAATAACAAGTGATATCTCCACCAAGCTTGCAAATACACATACAAGTAGTAGAATCAATCATCATGTGTGATGCAAAGCATGGGTCACAAATGCATGGAAAAGGCATAGGAATGAGCATATCATGCAAAGTGAACATGGCAAGATGGGCATAGAATATGTAATGGACAATAACCCATAGCCAAGGGAGGGTCATGTAGAAGAGATGCGTGAAGTCTTTGCGTGAAGAGAGCGGTGTGAAAGACAATCCATGGGATCCCAAGTCATCATTGCTCTCTAGAGCTCGATTTTTCAACTCATGGGATTGTGAGGTTGACAAGTATTCGTGGGTACCTACACAAAAGAGACACAAGCCAAAGAAATTGTGTGTGTGCTAAATGTACACATCATCCATCATGATGTGTATGTGCACATGAGAGTTAGTACAAGATAAGCATCTCTCAAAGAAATTTGATGCATGGTATAAGAACATGCCATCCATCATGAAAGAATAGTTATTGTGTATGACACGATGGGGACACAAATTGAGCGTGCAAGTATAAGGCACATCAATAGCATGTTTATTCATGGGGAGCATATTGTGCACACAAGTATTGGGATCATGCAATGAATGGGATGAATCAAAATCTCCTAAAATGTATGAGGAAACTATGGGGTCTCCTCATGAGCAATGTTGGAAACATCATATGGAGAAAATGGACAACATCCAAAACAATGCATATCCGTAGCTAGATGGTTATGGCATGGCATATGAGATAAATAATGCAAAGGTAGCATGTCAATGTCATCACAAGAGAAACAAATGCCAATAACCATAGGCTTGTCATCTATGCCATATGTGCAAATTGGGTTTATTTTAATAGCATATGCATAGTCACTATGAAGAGATTACAAATATGACATCTGATTGATCTCATGCATAGCATATGACGAGTCAAGCGGATTGGCAAACATGATCGTCGCGAATCGGTGTGTCATCATATATGGGACCTAGCACCAAATGAGAAGACATAATAGAGGTAGAGGTCAAGTCATTAGTGTTGAAAGTGGCCTCACATGACCTATCAACTATCTTACTCTCTCTATGTGGTGGTTCACTCACTCCCTCAAAATAGGTGCACTCAAACTCACATATGGTAGAGTCACTCATCTCACTCAAGTGGTGGGGGTTGTGGCTCTCCTCACATGTGAATTGTGGCAACACATACATGGGGCTAGTGGTGAAGTCACTCTCACTCTCAATATGGTGGCACAAGTCACTCAAGTCATCATACGTCACCGTGGTCGAAGGGAAAATCCCATGCTCAACCATCTCGTTGTTGTCGCCGTGGATGAAGGCCGAAGATGGCACATCATCACTCTCGCTTCCTAAGATGGAAGCATCATCCTTGCTCACCACCTTTCGCTCACCTCCAAAGCTTGGTCCTTGAGGTTCTCCGTAGTCGTACTTGCCGCCGCACCATCTTGAAAAAGAGTCGAAGTAGACTCGGCAACATCAATGCCACAAAGAGGGATGGCGATGAAGTCGAACTTGGGCGCATCGTCTTGGAGCTCGTCAGGCTTGGACATCTTGGTGGTACTAGCCTCATGCTCGTTCTCATGGATCTTGGTCGTCGCGAAGTGAGCTTGGGGTGGAGAAGCTTTGGCCTTCACGAGTTCTTGTTCCACCTTGAGAACACCAATGTAGTTGTCATCGAGGGACTTGTAGTTCTCGAGGAAGATTGTCTTGGAGATGTCGTTGTGTAATCCCATCATGAAGTGGAACTTCATAGAAATGGGGTCGTCCACGCCGGCTCGTCGCAAGGCTTTCTTCATCTCCTTGAAGTACTCGTCGATGGACTTGGATCCTTGGATGGTGTTCTCCAATTGGAGTTGAAGTTGTTCCGTGTAGGTTGGGGGCACGAACTCTCGCTGCAAAGCTCTCTTCTTCTTGGGCCAACTCATGTCGTAGCTCTCCGAAGGTGTGTGAAGCCACCATGTGGACGTGTAGTCGTGGAAGTTCATTGTGGCGCACTTCACTTGATCTTCGGGAGGAACTTGATGTAGCTTGAGGTAGTCGTCCATTAGGCACTCCCACTCGAGATACTCCTCGGGTTCTTCAGTTCCATAGAAAGGAATCTCATGGTCAATGTCGAGGTCGTAGTAGCTTGTGGAAGTCGAGAACTTGAGCTTGGGGAGCTTCTCTTGATGTGCTTGTTGTCGAAGATGCCGTATTTCCATAGGCGAAGATGCCTTGAAGTCGCTTGGCGAAGATGCCAAGGGAGATGGTGAAATTGTTGAACGGTTGTTGGTGTTGAGCTCTTAACCTTCACGTTCATGGTGGTGATGGTGTCGATGCCGATGTGACCTTGCCGGAGATGGTATCTCGGAGGCATGTGCTCTTGAGCGTCTTCTTGAATATGAGGAAGACCGCTTGTAGGACTTGATGAGGGCTTTGATCTCCTCCATTTGAGCTTGCATCTTGGCATCGGTGGAGTTTTGCATGGCATCGAACTCGTCGCTGTTGTTGTAGACCGAAAATGAAATGTCTTGCCTATCCATCACAAGACTTGAGAAAATATGAGTGGGAGAAAGAGAAGAACGAATACCAAATGTACCTTGATCGAAGTTGAAAGTGGATCAATGATCACTCCAATGTGGACAAGGAAATAGCACAATTGGTACCAATTCTTGTCGGTTTCTCACACCTACACAAATAAGGCTTATGGTGGAGCTCGGTGCGAATAGTGGCACAAAAATTTGATGCAAAAATGTTAGCAAGATTCAATAATGTTGAAAGAGATTCACAAATTCGCAAGTGTAACAAGTAGACCAATAGCAATATGGGTGGCACACGGAAACACACACACTGATAGATAAATGGGGTCGTGCAACCAAGGATGAGCTCAAAATGTGGAATCCATGGAAAATGCTCTTGTTGCACAACTCTAGAGAGATGCTAGCACGATTGCTCAATAGGCGGATATGACACTTGTGCACAACCTATAGGAGACAAAAATGCAACGACTTCTATCCCAAGTATGCTACGTATATGATGTTCTGGTGGTATGATCCAATATAATCGGATATGACAATCTTATATGCAATGTGGCACTTGATTACAAGCTTCTTTGCTCTTTCTCTTTTGCTTAAAAGCTTTATTCTTTTTTTTTGCATGGCCACAATGCGAAATGCACAGACCAATGTAGCAATTGGTATATACGGGAACAATCTTGTGACACAAGGGATGATATGATACCAATATGATATGGTATGTATGCAATGTATAGTGTAGATCACTAACATGCACAAGTAACGTTGCCAGCAATACTGAAATGGCTAGTCTCGATAGGCAAGTAACGCAAAATGGGCTAGGGGTTATCAATGCAATGGCAAGGGAATATACAATGGAGGGATACCACGATACCAAGATGATATGGAGGTTACCGTCCTTGGCGATGATGAGTGGCGGTGATCTTGATGGAGATACCAAGATGATGGAGACTCGTCCCTAAGTAGACGAAACACCTTAGGAAACGGAAACCACGAACTCAAAATCTCAAATGTCAAATGTCAAATGGTGGTAGCGGGATGTGATGGTGGTTGCGGAAGCTCAATGGGATTGCGGAAATGCAATGATGGTTTTTGCGAGTAGGCAAAGCGGAAGTGGAGGGTAAGGTGTGTACTATACACGGTGTCGGAGTTGAAGCATGGTCCCTAAGTAGCCGAAACACCTTAGGAGACACAACTCACAACACTAACAAAATTGGGTTAAGTTGGGATGGTGGAAGTGTATGGTGGTCAGCCTATGCGGAAGTTGTTGGTGGTGGTTGATGAAGAAGCAATCGTCCCTAAGTAGCCTAAACACCTTAGGAGACTCGAATCACTACTCAAGCAACCACAAATGCTATAAGGAACAAAATTGGTTAGGTTGCGGAGGTCGGGGGTGGTTATGCGGAGGTTGTGGTGGAAGCCCTAGGCAAAGATGCCAAAGTTCCAAAAAATTTATGGAGTCAAATGGTGATGGTGGTATTTTTGTGGGAAGGGGGATGTCAAGAGCTTTTCAACGAGCTAAAGAACGCGAAAATCGGACTCCGGATGAATTAGTTATGGACAAAAACGGTGAAACAGGGATGGCTAAGATGTCAGAGGCCGGACATCCGGGCTCGGGGCCGGAAATCCGGGACCTGAGGTCCAGACCGGAGCAGATTTGGTGCTACAGGAGCCGGATGTCCGGCCGGGGACCCGGATGTCTGGCCCAACGAATCCAGATCTCGTTTGGGGTGGAAATTTTCAAATTGGGGCAGAAATTGATGATTCCAAGGGCAAAATTTGATGCATTTCGTGAATGGAAAGTGGGGAAACTTGGGGATATGCTAGATCCACTCGAAACCAAGCAAATCCATGGATCAAAATCAACAAAACATCATCAAACCAACAAATCATAAAAAAATTTGGGGCTATTTTTGGTTGGGATTTTCAAAATTGGGGAAGACCACAACAAAATTAGGCTAGAAAACTACGAGGGAGGCTCCGAAATCGTGATCAATGTGGCTCATGATACCAAGATGATGTAGGGTAGAACCCTAATCGCCCGATCTTTCACGAAAGGAGTGGATCCCGCGAAGAACACGAGGAACACGAGGGGAAAATGAGGGGAATCACGAGGGGAAACACGAGAGAAACACTAAAATCAACAAGAGTGATCACACATGCGCTAGATCCATGAACACAAAGGAAGATACAAGATCCAAAGTCAACAACGGACGATACAAGAGGTAACCGGTTTTCTCCGTGAGGAGGTCTTGAATCCACGGGGATCTTCCCTTAGAAAGGGGGGCTTGAATCCAAAGCGATCTTCTCCGTAGAGGCCGCAGTCTCTCTCGTGGAGTAGATCTGATATGGATGAGCATAGTTCTATCTCTCAAATGAGCTATCACAATGCTAACCCTAACTAGGAGGAGGGGAAGGAGTATATATAGTT
Source organism: Triticum aestivum (assembly GCF_018294505.1). NCBI lineage: Eukaryota > Viridiplantae > Streptophyta > Magnoliopsida > Poales > Poaceae > Triticum > Triticum aestivum. The sequence goes on along the minus strand of NC_057797.1, from coordinate 670,275,814 downwards.
TAAGCCATGAAGGGATAAGTGGGAAAGGGATACATGGGCCTCTGGCCCGACTCCGCGCGCAGGCAAGCTCCAGATGTCCGGCCGTTCGCGGGAGGGCGGATGTCCGGGGCACTTGGTCCGGGATGAAGTGGCAGTTCGAGTCCTATTCTGGATAGGGATGCCAGATTTCCGGGAGGGATGCCGGATGTCCGGGCACACGGTCCGGATGTCCAGCCGCTGATGCTTCGGCCGTTTGTTGGTGCAGCTCGTTGGAGGCTACACAGGCGCCGGATGTCCGGTCGCTTGTAGCTTCAGCAGCTCCGTCTTCTTCCGTCGTCGCTTCCAGGCATCCCTCGCGGATGGTGTAGTTGTTCCTTGGCGCTTGCACTCCTCCTCAACATCCGTGAAGCTCCGACTATAACTATGCATGCACATGGGAGAAGTGTCAAGTAGTATACCATCCTCGAAGGGGTCAAGTGAGCACGTGTAAAGGAGATGATTCACCTTTATGTATGTGAAGTAGATGTCGCACGTGTCACTTGCCAAACGGACTCTTGACATGGTGATGTCCATAGGATGCTCCGCATCATTGACCACCGGCTTCTTGCCCTTTGGCATGCTCCTTGTCCACCTGAGCAGCCTTTAGCCTTTCCTCCAACTGCTTTGTCGATCCTGCCGCTGAAAACAAAACAATGGATATTTTAAAATGATTGTTGGCACAAAATTGTATTTCCCGGACACTGTTGTGCTTACCATCAGATGCCTTTCTGGAATTCTTCAAACTCTCCAGTTCGGTGGTGACAACTGTTAGCTTGGTCCGACACCCTTCAAGCTGAAGGAAATATGCCCTAGAGGCAATAATAAAGTTGTTATTTATATTTCCTTATATCATGATAAATGTTTATTATTCATGCTAGAATTGTATTAACCAGAAACTTGATACATGTGTGAATACATAGGCAAACAGAGTGTCCCTAGTATGCCTCTACTTGCCTACCTCATTAATCAAAGATGGTTAAGTTTCCTAGCCATAGACATGTTTTGTCATTTGATGAACGGGATCACATTGTTGAAAATGATGTGATGGACAAGACCCATCCATTAGCTTAGCACTATGATCGTTTAGTTTTTTGCTATTGCTTTATTCATGACTTATACATGTTCCTATGACTATGAGATTATGCAACTCCCGAATACCAGAGGAACACTTAGTTGCTATCAAACGTCACAACGAAACTAGGTGACTATAAAGATGCTCTACAGGTGTCTCCGATGGTGTTTGTTGAGTTGGCATAGATCAAGATTAGGATTTGTCACTCCGTGTATGGGAGAGGTATCTCTGGGCCCTCTCGGTAATGCACATCACTATAAGCCTTGCAAGCAATGTGACTAATGAGTTAGTTCCGGGATGATGAATTATGGAACGAGTAAAGAGACTTGTCAATAACGAGATTGAACTAGGTATTGAGATACCGACAATCGAATCTCGGGCAAGTAACATACCGATGACAAAGGGAACAGCTGGAAGGATCGAGAAGAGGTGTCTAGAGGGGTGGGTGAATAGACTCTGATCAAGAAAAGTTGCAGTTTTTAATTCTTAGGTTCATGTGGAGTATTGGCACAAGTTTAAGTATTCACAATACATATCAAGCAAGCATTCGAAGAGTATATAAGCAGCGAAAAGTAAAGCATGCAACTTGTAGGAATGTAAAGAGAAGGGATTGGAGTGTGCAAACGCAATTGGAGACATGGAGATTTTTGGCGTGGTTCCGATAGGTGGTGCTATCGTACATCCACGTTGATGGAGACTTCAACCCACGAAGGGTAACGGTTGCGTGATTCCACGGAGGGCTCCACCCACGAAGGGTCCACGAAGAAGCAACTTTGTCTATCCCACCATGGTCGTCGCCCACGAAGGACATGCCTCACTAGGGTAGATCTTCACGAAGTAGGCGATCTCCTTGCCCTTACAAACTCCTTGGTTCAACTCCACAATCTTGTCGGAGGCTCCCAAGTGACACCTAGCCAATCTAGGAGACACCACTCTCCAAGAAGTAATAAATGGTGTGTTGATGATGAACTCCTTACTCTTGTGCTTCAAATGATAGTCTCCCCAACACTCAACTCTCTCTCATAGGATTGGATTTGGTAGAAAGAAGATTTGAGTGGAAAGCAACTTGGGGAAGGCTAGAGATCAAGATTATGTGGTTGGAATGGAATATCTTGACCTCAACACAAGTGTAGGTGGTTCTCTCTCAGAAAATGTATTGGAAGTGTAGGCATGTTCTAATGGCTCACTCCACGAATGAAGAGTGGGTGGAGGGTATATATAGCCCCCACACAAAATCTAACCGTTACACACAAATCACCAAACTCAGTGGGACCGAATCAGAAAACTCGGTTGGATTGATTTAGTTCATAATGTGACCGTTAGGCATTTTGGTGGGACCGATATGATCAACTCGGTGGGACCGATGTGCTAGGGTTAGGGTAAAACCTCATCTCAGTTTGACCGATTACACAAACTCGGTGAGACTGATTTGGAAATAAGCAAAACAGAGAGTTGGTCAAGCAAACTCAGTGGGACCGATTGCATATCTCGGTGGGGCCAAAATTATTGCAATAGGTACAGAGAGTTTGCAAGCCCATCTCGGTGAGACCGAGATCCCATCGGTGAGACCGAATTGATTAGGATTTGTGGTAGTGGCTATGTAAAGTAAACTCGGTGGCGCTGGATGGATCAAATCGGTGGGGCCGAGTTTGACTTTTGGTTTGGGACATATGTGGATATGATTAAGTGGTTGAGGGCTTTGGAGCATATCACTAAGCACTTTGAGAAAGCAAGCCATTTCCCCTTCTAATAGTATTGGCTTTCCTATGGACTCAATGTGATCTTGGATCACGAAAAGTAAAATGTAGAGCCTTGAGCTTTTGAGCTTGAGCCAATCCTTTGTCCTTAGCATCTTGAAGGGGTTCCACATCGTCTTGTCCACGCCACTCCATATGTTGAACTTATCTGAAATATACTCGATAAAAACATTAGTACAACAAGAGATATGTTGACATTAGTTACCAAATCCACCCAGGGAGCACTTGTGCTTTCAATCTCCCCCTTTTTGGTAATTGATGACAACATACAGCAAAGCTTTAGATAGAGATATACAAGAATAGCAGGTAAAGCTCTGGAAAACATGTAACATGCATAGGCTCCCCCTAAATGTATGCAATCATGTAACTATGGAATATGAGAGCATGTGAATGCATAGACATGACAGAGCAAGCAATGAGTTACATGTATCTTGGCTATATGCATCAGAGTGAAAGATGTAAATATAGGAAATGTGCCTTCATGCTCATGAGTCCTTCTTGCAAACAATATGTACATTTGTTAGGTGGCCGATCTCGATCTAGATTCAATTCCTCTCTGGTAGTCTTACAGGGTACAGGTTTGGGGGAATAAGAAAAGAGAAAGCGAAAAAGGGAGCCATGCCATGCCGTGCCAGTTGCCTGATCCCACTGGATGTTGTCCTCTCCCGATCCACTTGGCTTAAGAAGGATTCACCCACTCCGGCCCACAAACCTGCGGTTCGGGTGCTTGATCCTAGGTGGACAGCTGATGACGCGGTCTTGGCCCTGATTGGTCGTCACACCCTCTCCCAAAGCCACGCTGGCTGTCTTGGCGATGTTCAGTCTGTTGCTGCCTTTCTCTGAACCTGTGACATCCCCTGCTCCTTGAGAGTATGCTTTCCCCCAAGCTGCTACCACTAGAAAGCGATTCTTGACAGCCAATGCGTCCTCCCATGATGGATCCAAGAGCTCAGAATCAGACCAACGTACCAGGTACTGTTCTCGCCGGCCCGACGGTGTTTGCCGCCAACGCTTGTCCAGGAGTTCCACCGGAATCAATTCAGGTGATTTCGGATTGGGCAACGTAGCCGATGCTAATGTCACTGGTGACAATGCTCGACGCAGCTGAGACACATGGAAGACCGAATGCACCCGCGATCCCTCTGGTAGTTCCAGTTTGTAAGCCACAGGATTGATGCGACTGATGATCTTAAATGGACCAAAGTACCGGAATGCCAGCTTGTGGTTGGCTCGGCGATGCACTGATGATTGCACGTACGGCTGCAACTTGACAAACACCTCGTCACCCACAGCAAATTATCCCTCAGATAGTTTCTTGTCAGCCTGCATTTTCATGATATGCCTCGCACGTTGCAAGTGTTCCTTGAGAACTTGTTGCATGGTCTTCATTTCCTCCAACCACTCCTTTAGCCCAGGGATCTTGCACACCGACACTGCTTCAATCCCCCAGTGTCGCGGCTCATGCCCATACAACACTTGAAACAGTGACATTTTTAAGGCCGAGTGGTGACTGGAGTTGTACCAGAACTCTGCAAGAGGAAGGAACTACTTCTAGTTGCTGGGACACGCATGAATGAAACACCGTAGGTAGATTTCCAGGCATTGATTCACCCACTCATATTGGCCATCCGTTTGAGGGTGGTATGGAGTGCTCATGTTGAGCTTAGTTCCAATGCAAGCAAATAGCTCCCGTCAGAATTTGCTTGTGAAGATTGGATCTCGGTCTGATATTATGGCTTTTGGTAGACCATGAAGCTTGTAGACATTGTATAGATATGCTTGAGCCACTCTGGCTGCGGTGAATGGGTGCTGAAGTGGTAGGAAGTGAGCATAGCGTGTGAACTTATCCACCACGACTAAGATGTAGTTTGCCTTGCCCGATTGTGGGAGCCCGTCGATGAAATCCATTGTAATGACTTGCCACGCCCCCTTCAGCAGAGGAATTGGTTCGAGTAAACCTGGATACTTGACCCTTTCCGGTTTAGCTTGTTGGCAGACCATACATTCCTGCACATACTGTCATTCTGTTGCTTCATTTTGGGCCAGGCGAACAGCTTGCGAAGACGCCGATACGTCACAGGAAAGCCAGAATGCCCTTAATCATGATGTCATGGAAAGCTCGTAGCACTGACTACTGAATTGCAGGTGAGCCTCCCAGCCACAAGCGCTGACGAAAGTACAGCATGCCATTATCAACAGAAAAGCGCCCTTTCGGGTCAGCTTGGTGCGAGAACTGCTCGAGTAGCTTGCGCGCTTGCTTATTAGTGGAGTAGTTGTCCCGGATATCATCGATCCACGTAGGCTGACACACAGAAATGGCCATGGTCTGACTTTGTTCATGGCGACGGCGAGACAGAGCGTCTGCAGCATTGTTAGTTGCACCTTGCTGGTAACGGATCTTGTAACGCAACCCCAAACACTACAAAAAAATACACTTTCGTGATGATACGTGTTTGTCATAGTAGGTCGCTTTTTTGTCATGCATCTACATGCATTACAAATTTATGACAGAATCAAGATAGTCATACCTGTGCTATCGTAGAAGTGTTCCATGACATTACCAAAATTATCATCACGGAAGTGTCCACTTCCATGACGATAAATCGTGCGTCACAGAAGTGCTTTCATCAAGGGTGACCGACACGTGGCATCCACCGTAACGGAACGCCATTAAGCTATCGGATCGGGTTTTGGATCCGATAACCCGTTAACAGCCCCGATCAATGGGGATTTTCCACGTGTAAAATCATCATTGGCTAGAGGAAACACGTGTCGGCTCATCGTCGGGACAGATGTCATCCACTCACTGGACAGAATGCGCCTATGATACGTCGACACGTGGCACGACCCAACAAGTTTAAATGGGCCGGCCCACCTAAAGGCCCACAAGATTTTGTGGACCATAATGGGCCGTCCCAGCTAAAGGCCCACGAGATTTTGCGGACCATAATGGGATGGCCCAGCTAAAGGCCCACAAGATTTCGCGGGCCATAATGGGCCGGCCCATGTAAAGGCCCACAAGATTTTCGTGTGCCATAATAGGCTAGCCCAGGTAAAGGCCCACAAAATTCTTGCGGATCATAATGGGCCGGCCCAGCTAAAGGCCCACGAGATTTCACCGACATTAATGGGCCGGCCCAGCTGTAGGCCCACAAGATTTTGTGGACCCTAGTAGGCTGGCCCGTTAACTGGCTACCATGTTTTAGGCCAAATGCCGGCACATATTTGATCCGGTCTATTAATGGCCTGCCACGCTACGGGCCTAGTAGTGGCCCATATGAGATCTGGCCCGTTAAAAGCCTACCACGTTCTGGGCCAAATTACGGCCCAGATCAGGTCCGGCCCTTTAAGAGGTTTTGGGCCTAATTATGGCCCATATCGGATTCGTCCCGTCAACTAGACACTATGCTTTTGGGCCCACTTGCTAAAGGCCCACTTAGTAATTCGGCCTGATATTAGTTTTGGCATGTTAAGGGCCCGTTTAACATTTCAGCCATATATTAATTTCAGCCTGTTAAAAGCCCGTCATATAGTTGGGCCTAACTACGGCCCGGTTTGCATCTGGCCTGCTCGCAGCCGATATCTGATTGGGCCAAACAAGGACCGAGACAATTTTTCGGCCTGTTAAAAGCCTGTGATTTGATTCGCACAATCATGGGTCGGGGTTCATTTCGGGCTGCTGCCGGCCCGTGAGCTGATCGGCACGTTTCAGGCCCAACCTACATCGTGATTGCATGACGGCCCAATTATGTACCATAATTTTATGGTTTGGCCGGTTTACTGCGAAGACAGGATATATATATATACAGTAAAATAACTACAGCATCATGAATAAGAAAAACCTATACTATACAATAAAGAAATTACGGCATATTACATCCACTGGGCATCAAAGTTCGCCACTATGATAATAAAGCACAAGAAGACAGTAGATTACATACACTGGGCATCAAAGATCGCCACCAATGCAAATAAACACGCTGACAAAATAATATACAGAACCGACAGCACTTCAATAGTGTTCAAAAAAGGTTAGCCCTGTTGGGCAGCTGCAGCGCAAGTAGCTGAGCAAGATGATGAGACTGCGCTTGTTCAACACTTATATCTTCCTCACTCTGAAAGATAAACAAGCAGACAGATGACAGGTTTTGCACATAAAAGTATCAGTGCTGACAATTCATCACATTTCTTACTGACGAATAAAGTGACACAGTTTAAATTTGCATTAACACAATATGGAATTGTTCAGGTCAAGACATGGCAGGAAATGACATTATGAAGGAGTTGGCGGCTTCACGACACCACTGGATTACAGATCAAGAACTCATAAGTATCAATGGTTAGTGTGCTGTCAATTTATACCATTTCAGATTGGCAAATAAAGAGACGGTTTAAATAATAGTAGAATGATATGACATTGTTCATAGTTAAGACATTGCAGAATATGACATTGTGCTGTGTGGGTAGGTTCACCACACCACTGGATTACGGATGAAGAACAGAAGCATACATGCAGTGCAAAAGAAGATCACTTGCTCTGTATAGTTTAATTTACATGGTATAAAGAAGGAAGTTGGTGTTGGGGAATGTAGCAGAATTTTAAAATTTTCTACGCATCACCAAGATCAATCTATGGAGTCATCTAGCAACGAGGGAGAGGGGAGTGCATCTACATACCCTTGTAGATCGCGGGCGGAAGCGTTCAAGAGAACGGGGTTGATGGAGTCGTACTTGTCGTGATCCAAATCACCGATGATCGAGCGCCGAACGGACGACACCTCCGTGTTCAACACATGTACGGTTGGGGAAGGCGTCTCCTCCTTCTTGATCCAGCAAGGGGAAGGAGAGGTTGATGGAGATCCAGTAGCATGACGGCGTGGTGGTGGAAGCAGCGGTGATCTCGGCAGGGCTTCGCCAAGCTCCAACGAGAGGGAGAGGTGTTACGAGGGGAGAGGGAGGCACCAGGGACTTGGGTGCGGCTGCCCTCCCTCCCCTCCACTATATATAGGGCCCCTAGGGGGGCGGCGGCCAAGGGGGGACTTGCCCCCCAAGTCAGGTGGGGCGCCCCCACCCCTAGGGTTTCCAACCCTAGGCGCAGGGGGAGGCCCATGGGGGCGCACCAGCCCACCAGGGGCTGGTTCCCCTCCCACTTCAGCCCATGGGGCCCTCCGGGATAGGTGGCCCCACCCGGTGGACCACCGGGACCCTTCCGGTGGTCCCGGTACAATACCGGTGACCCCCGAAACTTTCCCGGTGGCCGAAACTGGACTTCCTATATACAATTCTTCACCTCTAGACCATTCCGGAACTCCTCGTGACGTCCGGGATCTCATCCGGGACTCCAAACAACTTTCAGGTTACTGCATATTCATATCTCTACAACCCTAGCGTCACCGAACCTTAAGTGTGTAGACCCTACGGGTTCGGGAGACACGCAGACATGACCGAGACGACTCTCCGGTCAATAACCAACAGCGGGATCTGGATACCCATGTTGGCTCCCACATGCTCCTCGATGATCTCATCGGATGAACCACGATGTCGAGGATTCAAGTAATCCCGTATACAATTCCCTTTGTCAATCGGTACGTTACTTGCCCGAGATTCGATCATCGGTATCCCAATACCTCGTTCAATCTCGTTACCGACAAGTCACTTTACTCGTACTGTAATGCATGATCCCATGACCAAACACTTGGTCACATTGAGCTCATTATGATGATGCATTACCGAGTGGGCCCAGAGATACCTCTCCGTCATACGGAGTGACAAATCCCAGTCTCGATACGTGTGAACCCAACAGATACTTTCGGGGATACATGTAGTATACCTTTATAGTCACCCAGTTACGTTGTGACGTTTGCTACACCCAAAGCACTCCTACGGCATCCGGGAGTTACACGATCTCATGGTATAAGGAAATGATACTTGACATTGGAAAAGCTCTAGCAAACGAACTACACGATCTTGTGCTATGCTTAGGATTGGGTCTTGTCCATCACATCATTCTCCTAATGATGTGATACCGTTATCAATGACATCCAATGTCCATAGTCAGGAAACCATGACTATCTGTTGATCAACGAGCTAGTTAACTAGAGGCTCACTAGGGACATGTTATGGTATATGTATTCACACATGTATTATGATTTCCGGATAACACAATTATAGCATGAATAATAGACAATTATCATGAACAAGGAAATATAATAATAATCATTTTATTATTGCCTCTAGGGCATATTTCCAACAGTCTCCCACTTGCACTAGAGTCAATAATCTAGTTACATTGTGATGAATCGAACACCCATAGAGTCCTGGTGTTGATCATGTTTTGCTCGCGGAAGAGGTTTATTCAACGGATCTGCGACATTCAGATCTGTATGTACTTTGCAAATATCTATGTCTCCATCTTGAACATTTTCATGAATGGAGTTGAAGCGATGATTGATGTGCCTGGTCTTCTTGTGAAACCTGGGCTCCTTGGCAAGGGCAATAGCTCTAGTGTTGTCACGGAAGAGAGTGATCGGCCCCGACGCATTGGGTATGACTCCTAGGTCGGTGATGAACTCCTTCATCCAGATTGCTTGATGCGTTGCCTCCGAGGCTGCCATGTACTCCGCTTCACATGTAGATCCCGCCATGATGCTTTGCTTGCAACTGCACCAGCTTACTGCCCCACCATTCAAAATATACACGTATACGGTTTGTGACTTAGAGTCATCCAGATCTATGTCGAAGCTAGCGTCGACGTAACCCTTTACGACGAGCTCCTTGTCACCTCCATATACGAGAAACATAGCCTTAGTCCTTTTCAGGTACTTCAGGATGTTCTCGACCGCTATCCAGTGTTCCATGCCGGGATTACTTTGGTACCTTCCTACCAAACTTACGGCAAGGTTTACATCAGGTCTGGTACACGGCATGGCATACATGATAGATTCTATGGCTGAGGCATAGGGGACGACCCTCATCTTTTCTCTATCTTCTGCCATGGTCGGACATTGAGCTGAGCTCAATTTCACACCTTGCAACACAGGCAAGAACCCCTTCTTGGACTGATCCATATTGAACTTCTTCAATATCTTATCAAGGTATGTGCTTTGTGAAAGACCTATGAGGCGTCTCGATCTATCTCTATAGATCTTGATGCCTAATATATAAGCAGCTTCTCCAAGGTCCTTCATTGAAAAACACTTATTCAAGTAGGCCTTAATACTGTCCAAAAGTTCTATATCATTTCCCATCAAAAGTATGTCATCCACATATAATATGAGAAATTCTACAGAGCTCCCACTCACTTTCTTGTAAATGCAGGCTTCTCCATAAGTCTGCATAAACCCAAACACTTTGATCATTTCATTAAAGTGAATGTTCCAACTCCGAGATGCTTGCACCAGCCCATAGATGGAGCACTGGAGCTTGCACACCTTGTCAGCATTCTTAGGATCGACAAAACCTTCCGGCTGCATCATATACAATTCTTCCTTAAGGAAACCATTAAGAAATGCCGTTTTGACGTCCATTTGCCATATCTCATAATCATAGAATGCGGCAATTGCTAACATGATTTGGACGGACTTCAGCTTCGCTACAGGTGAGAAGGTCTCATCATAGTCAACCCCTTGAACTTGTCGATAACCCTTAGTGACAAGTCGAGCCTTATAGATGGTAACATTACCATCCGCGTCCATCTTCTTCTTAAAGATCCATTTATTCCCTATCGCTCGCCAATCATCGGGCAAGTCTGTCAAAGTCCATACTTTGTTTTCATACATGGACCCTATCTCGGATTGCATGGCTTCAAGCCATTTGTTGGAATCTGGGCCCACCATTGCTTCTTCATAGTTCAAGGTAAGCCATTTGTTCAGATCGTGGAGGAGAATTCTCACGTATGCCATGTTGTGTACCAGACCTGATGTAAACCTTGCCGTAAGTTTGGTAGGAAGGTACCAAAGTAATCCCGGCATGGAACACTGGACAGCGGTCAAGAACATCCTGAAGTACCTGAAAAGGACTAAGGATATGTTTCTGTATATGGAGGTGACGAGGAGCTCGTCGTAAAGGGTTACGTCAACGCTAGCTTCGACACATATCTGGATGACTCTAAGTCACAAACCGTATACGTGTATATTTTGAATGGTGGGGTAGTAAGCTGGTGCAGTTGCAAGCAAAGCGTCGTGGCGGGATCTACATGTGAAGCGGAGTACATGGCAGCCTCGGAGGCAGCGCATGAAGCAATCTGGATGGAGGAGTTCATCACCGACCTAGGAGTCATACCCAATGCGTCGGGGATGATCACTCTCTTCCGTGACAACACTAGAGCTATTGCCCTTGCTAAGGAGCCTAGGTTTCACAAGAAGACCAGGCACATCAAGCGTCGCTTCAACTCCATTCATGAAAATGTTCAAGATGGAGACATAGATATTTGCAAAGTACATACGGATCTGAATGTCGCAGATCCATTGAATAAACCTCTTCCGCGAGCAAAACATGATCAACACCAGGACTCTATGGGTGTTCGATTCATCACAATGTAACTAGATTATTGACTCTAGTGCAAGTGGGAGACTGTTGGAAATATGCCCTAGAGGCAATAATAAAATGATTATTATTATATTTCCTTGTTCATGATAATTGTCTATTATTCATTATATAATTGTGTTATCCGGAAATCATAATACATGTTATGCTCCATCATCGTGTCTTCATGAAGTTGTCTCGTCATCTATTACTTCTACTACTATGGCTAACGGTTTAGCAATAAAGTAAAGTAATTACATGACGTTTATGTTGACACGCAGGTCATAAATAAATTAAGACAACTCCTATGGCTCCTGCCGGTTGTCATACTCATTGACATGCAAGTCGTGATTCATATTACAAGAACATGATCAATCTCATACATCACATAGAACGCATGAAGAAGCTCCATACAGATGGACTTTTGGAGTCTCTTGATTTCGAATCATTTGACACGTGTGAACCATGCCTCATGGGTAAAATGACCAAGACTCCGTTCTCCGGAACAATGGAGCGAGCAACCAACTTATTGGAAATTATACATACTGATGTGTGCGATCCAATGAGCGTTGAGGCTCGCGGTGGCTATCATTATGTTCTCACTCTCACTGATGACTTAAGTAGATATGGGTATGTCTATTTGATGAAACACAGGTCTGAGACCTTTGAAAAGTTCAAGGAATTTCAGAATCAGGTAGAGAATCAACGTGACCGAAAGATAAAATTCTTACGATCAGATCATGGGGGAGAATATTTAAGTCACGAATTTGGTATGCACTTAAGGAAATGTAGAATCGTTTCACAACTCACGCCGCCTGGAACACCTCAGCATAATGGTGTGTCCGAACATCGTAATCGCACTCTATTGGATATGGTGCGATCTATGATGTCACTCACTGATTTACCGCTATCATTTTGGGGATACGCTCTAGAGACAGCTACATTCACTTTAAATAGGGCACCGTCTGAATTCGTTGAGACAACACCATATGAATTATGGTTTGGGAAGAAACCTAAGCTGTCATTTCTAAAAGTTTGGGGATGCGATGCTTATGTCAAGAAACTTCAACCTGAAAAGCTCGAACCCAAGTCGAAAAAATGCGTCTTCATAGGATACCCTAAGGAAACCATTGGGTATACCTTTTACCTCAGATCCGAAGGCAAGATCTTTGTTGCCAAGAATGGGTCCTTTCTAGAGAAAGAGTTTCTCTCGAGAGAAGTAAGTGGGAGGAAAGTAGAACTCGATGAAGTACTGCCTCTTCAACCGGAAAGTAGCGCAGCTCAGGAAGATGTTCCTGTGGTGCTCGCACTGACTAGAGAGGAAGTTAATGATAATGATCAAGGTACTTCGGATCAAGTTGCTACTGAACTTCGAAGGTCCACAAGGACACGTTCCACACCAGAATGGTATGGCAACCCCGTCCTGGAAATCATGTTTTTAGACAACGGTGAACCTTTGAACTATGAAGAAGCAATGGTGGGCCCAGATCCCAACAAATGGCTTGAAGCCATGCAATCCGAGATAGGGTCCATGTATGAAAACAAAGTATGGACTTTTACAGACTTGCCCGATGATCGGCAAGCGATAGGGAATAAATGGATCTTTAAGAAGAAGACAGACGCGGATGGTAATGTTACCATCTATAAGGCTCGACTTGTCGCTAAGGGTTATCGACAAATTCAAGGGGTTGACTACGATGAGACCTTATCACCTGTAGCGAAGTTGAAGTCTGTCTGAATCATGTTAGCAATTGCCGCATACTATGATTATGAGATATGGCAAATGGACGTTAAAACGACATTCCTTAACGGCTTTCTTAAGGAAGAATTGTATATGATGCAGCCGGAAGGTTTTGTCGATCCTAAGAATGCTAACAAGGTATGCAAGCTCCAGTGCTCCATCTATGGGCTGGTGCAAGCATCTCGGAGTTGGAACATTTGCTTTAATGAAATGATCAAAGTGTTTGGGTTTATGCAGACTTATGGAGAATCCTGCGTTTACAAGAAAGTGAGTGGGAGCTCTGTAGAATTTCTCATATTATATGTAGATGACATACTTTTGATGGGAAATGATATAGAACTTTTGGACAGCATTAAGGCCTACTTGAATAAGAGTTTTTCAATGAAGGACCTTGGAGAAGTTGCTTATATATTAGGCATCAAGATCTATAGAGATAGATCTAGACGCCTCATAGGTCTTTCACAAAGCACATACCTTGATAAGATATTGAAGAAGTTCAATATGGATCAGTCTAAGAAGGGGTTCTTGCCTGTGTTGCAAGGTGTGAAATTGAGCTCAGATCAATGTCCGACCACGGTAGAAGATATAGAAGAGATGAGTGTCATCCCCTATGCCTCAGCCATAGGTTCTATTATGTATGCCATGCTATGTACCAGACCTGATGTAAACCTTGCCATAAGTTTGGTAGGTAGGTACCAAAGTAATCCCGGCAAGGAACACTGGACAGCGGTCAAAAATATCCTGAAGTACCTGAAAAGGACTAAGGAAATGTTTCTCGTTTATGGAGGTGATGAGGAGCTCGTCGTAAAGGGTTACGTCGACGCTAGCTTCGACACGGATCTGGATGACTCTAAGTCACAAACCGGATACGTGTATATTTTGAATGGTTGTGAAGTTGGTGCAGTTGCAAGCAGAGCGTCGTGGCGGGATCTACATGTGAAGCAGAGTACATGGCGGCCTCGGAGGCAGCACATGAAGCAATCTGGGTGAAGGAGTTCATCACCGACCTAGGAGTCATACCCAATGCATCGGAGCCGATCAAGCTCTTCTGTGACAACACTGGAGCTATTGCACTTGCCAAGGAGCCCAGGTTTCACAAGAAGACCAGGCACATCAAGCGTCGCTTCAACTCCATTCATGAAAATGTTCAAGATGGATACATAGATATTTGTAAAGTACATACGGACCTGAATGTAGCAGATCCGTTGACTAAACCTCTCCCTGGAGCAACACATGATCAACACCAGAATTCCATGGGTGTTCAGTTCATCACAATGTAACTAGATTATTGACTCAAGTGCAAGTGGGAGACTGTTGGAAATATGCCCTAGAGGCAATAATAAAAGGATTATTATTATATTTCCTTGTTCATGATAATTGTCTTTTATTCATGCTATAGTTGTGTTATCCGGAAATCGTAATACATGTGTGAATACATAGACACCAACATGTCCCTGGTAAGCCTCTAGTTGACTAGCTCGTTGATCAACAGATAGTCATGGTTTCCTGACTATGGACATTGGATGTCATTGATAATGAGATCACATCATTAGGAGAATGATGTGATGGACAAGACCCAATCCTAAACATAGCACAAGATCGTATAGTTCATTTGCTAGAGTTTTTCCAATGTCAAGTATCTTTTCCTTAGACCATGAGATTGTGTAACTCCCGGATACCGTAGGAGTGCTTTGGGTGTACCAAACGTCATAACGTAACTGGGTGACTATAAAGGTATACTACGGGTATCTTCGAAATTGTCTGTTGGGTTGACACGGATCAAGACTGGGATTGGTCACTCCGTATGACGGAGAGGTATCTCTGGGCCCACTCGGTAATGCATCATCATAATGATCTCAAAGTGACCAAGTGTCTGGTCACGGGATCATGCATTACAGTACGAGTAAAGTGACTTGCCGGTAACGAGATTGAATGAGGTATTGGGATACCGACGATCGAATCTCAGGCAAGTAACGTACCGATTGACAAAGGGAATTGTATACGGGGTTGCTTGAATCCTCGACATCGTGGTTCATCCGATGAGATCATCAAGGAGCATGTGGGAGCCAACATGGGTATCCAGATCCCGTTGTTGGTTATTGACCGGAGAGCCATCTCGGTCATGTCTACATGTCTCCCGAACCCGTAGGGTCTACACACTTAAGGTTCGGTGACGCTAGGGTTGTAGAGATATGAATATGCAGTAACCTGAAAGTTGTTTGGAGTCTCGGATGAGATCCCGGACGTCACGAGGAGTTCCGGAATGGTCCGGAGGTGAAGAATTATATATAGGAAGTGCAGTTTCGGCCATCGGGAGAGTTTCGGGGGTCACCGGTATTGTACCGGGACCACCGGATGGGTCCCGGGGGTCCATCGGGTGGGACCACCCATCCTGGAGGGCCCCATGGGCTGAAGTGGGGAGGGGAACCAGCCCATAGTGGGCTGGTGCGCCCCCCTTGGCCACCCCCTGCGCCTAGGGTTGGAAACCCTAGGGTGGGGGGCGCCCCACTTGCCTTGGGGGCCACTCCACCCTTGGCCGCCGCCCCCCTAGGAGATCCCATCTCCTAGGGCCGGCGCCCCCCCTTGGGGAGCCTATATAAAGGGGGGAGGGAGGGGTAGCCGCACCCTTGACTCTTGGCGCCTCCCTCTCCCCTGCTACACCTCTCCCTCTCGCAGTAGAACGGCGAAGCCCTACTGCGGCTACTCCTGCATCCACCACCACGTCGTCGTGCTGCTGGATCTTCATCAACCTCTCCTCCCCCTTGCTGGATCAAGAAGGAGGAGACATCATGCTGACCGTACGTGTGTTAAACACGGAGGTGCCGTCCGTTCGGCGCTAGGATCTCCGGTGATTTGGATCACGTCGAGTACGACTTCCTCATCCCCGTTCTTTGAACGCTTCCGCGCGTGATCTACAAAGGTATGTAGATGCAATCCGATCACTCTTTGCTAGATGAACTCATAGATGGATCTTGGTGAAACCGTAGGAATTTTTTTTTTTCTGCAACGTTCCCCAACAAAAGGAGCTTCCAATAATATAATTTGCATAGTATACATCTCATGTGCTATTAATCTTGTCAATAGTCAAAGGCTGTCTTGAAAAACACATTAGGCCCTATATAGATGGAAGGAGGGAGTAGGTCCCATGCAAAAAATGAGAATAAAATTCAAACATATGGGCATCGTGGCTCGGTCTATAACATTAAGAAACATGGTTTTAAAATCATGAAACTTGGCATGGTGTCATGTCATGGTAGTACCATGCCGTGGTAAAAAAATTGGCCGAATAGGAACAAATTTTGGTATAAGCTTCTTGTAAATCGGAGCTTCTCTCAAGAAGGCTCGTGGTTCTGGGAGGGAACGTGTCACCTTTGTGTGCATAATTAAAATTTGAAATACAAGCACATGTTCCAGTGCACCAAAGTTGGTTCAAAAATCACATGTGTGTCCTCGGGTAAATTTCTAGGTTCCATGCAAGAAATGGGAATGAAATTCAAAATTCTGGGCGTCGTGGCTGGGTTGGAAACATTGAGAAACTTAGTTTTTTAATTCCTATAAATCCAAAACACGCATGAAAATAATGAAACTTGGCTTGGTGCCATGACATGGCACCAACATGCTGTGGTAAATTTGCAGTCCGATTTGCGAAGGCGCACACATTAACAATCAACAAAGTCATTTTGGAAGAAGTGTTGTCACGTTACAATTGGAAACACAAGTATTATTGAAACCGTGGGTGTTCTACTTACTAGTACCATCTCCGTGCCGCCACGCGTCCCCTTTTTTATTAGCTAGGAGGTGACATGCAAGGTAGCTATTTGAGTACGAGAGGCGTGCGATTAGACCCCTGTGCATGCTTATCGAGAGGAGAGCCCTTTGACCTCCATCTGCCGTCCACCTCTCTCCCAAGGTCTCCATTAATGGCACCCAAGCCTCTGTTTAATGGCGTGGCTATGTCTCACTCAACTGAGATTTAAGAGAGTAAAAAGAAAATCTGAAAGCACGGATCTTGATGTAAGATCCGACGGACCTATATAGCATCTACTGCGACTTATAGCAAGACTGATGAATATATAAGGACGATTAAATTTTTTTTGATCAAAGAAGGGCTTGGCCCTTCCGATTTTCATTACCGAAAACTACCACAATTCACAAGAAGTTCAGCACAACTCCAGCCTAACACGAAGGACTAAAAGCTACCAGATTGAAATCGCAACATCCCAAGAGGCCAACAAAGGCCAAACATTTGCGCTAGAACCCAACATTTCACAACCGATGACACAATACACATCCTAAACCGATTATTACATCAAAAGAAACCAGGAAACTAGTCTCCGGGGCGAGCGGCAATGAGCTCTTTCGTGTCCTCAAGACGCTGCTTGAGAACATCCACGGATTCCTCCACCAGCCTTTGGCGCTCATTGCGGAGCATGTCATTCTCGTCCATAAGTTTCTTCAACAAGGCACTAGTCTCCTCCTGCAGGTCTGCACTTCGGACGATGTTCTCCCTCAGTAGGTCGCGCTCGGCCTGGAGCCTCTCATTGCCCTCCCTTAGTTGTCGGATGATGCCGGTAGCCTATTCAAACGAGGCTATCATGTCATCCTGCAACCTCGCCGAGCGGGAGATCTGATCCGTTTGGCTATGGACGATCGCATGCATGCGCCTGTAACAGTCATCGCGTGCCCCGCGAGAAATTTTCCCAGGCCGCCGCGGTGCGGCGGGACATCTCTACTGCATTCGTGGCGCGGCGGGACATCTCTGCTGCTTCCGCGGCGCGGCCGGACCAGTCTGCTGCATCGACGGCGCGGCGGGACCTCCGTGCTGCTTCAGCGGCACGGTGGGACCTCTGTGCTGCTACTTCCGCGCGGCGGGACATGTCGGCTGCTCTCGTAGCGAGGTGGGACATATCTCATGCTTCCGCTTCCATGCTCGCCTCTCCCTGGTGGCAATCTCTCGACCCAGAACTCACGCTGGCCATGGCAGACGCAAGGGAAGGATGCTGAATGACTTGTTTGTTTTTGTGGATGAGGAGTGAGGAGGAATGTGCAGTCATCTTGGCATACTAGTATTTATAACCGAGTACTAATATGCTCCTAAGTGGGAAACCGTTTAGGTTGTGATCGGTGTGAACAGGTTTGCAATTCAATATAGCGTGGAGTAATTTGGAATGTGATGAGACGCAAGCTCAAAATTTATTGACGGTTCTAGTTTCAAAGTGTGGCACTATTCCCGGATGGAGTACTTCTTTTTCTACTCCCTCCTTTCTGGTTTTATGGGGCTTATCTCAAAATTTTAGTTTTTCCATTTTATAAGGCTCAATTTGGTTGTCCCCAACACTTGCTCAGGTTCCAAGGTGCATTAAATCATTGCATGCAAGTATTAAGAGAAAATTGACCAATGCATGTACTTTATGCATGCATGCATTGCAATTAATGCATTAAACCTATCTCTCGGGACTTCCCGCACGCACCATCGTGCCACCCACAAAAACTTGTACTCTGAGTTTAGTAGTACGTTATACAGGAAGAGAAGAGGTGCATGCACGCACTCGTCCTCTCACACACGCGTCTATTTTTTCTTAAAAAGGAGGATGATGACCCTCGGCCTCTGCATCTGGGAGTCACACACGCAAATTATTGAAATATATCGAGTGCAGTGCTTTGATGTGTCGCGTCAACTCGTACATCAACGAGAAGTTTGATTATCCTCTCCCTCACTGACTTAACTGCACATGCCTTTGGTTGTATGACAGGTTGGCCACACACCTATAGGGCCCACCTGTCATACACGCAAAGGCAGGAGCGTCCCTCCCTCGCCCATGAGCGTGGTGGTTGGCAAGAATGGGAGAAGCTTTCGCTACATGCTGTCCCTCCCGCACGCGGTGGACATGCAGCAGTTCAATCGGTGTCAGATGGCCAGAAGCGTACTGTAGTACTCCTCCAGTGTAGTAGTATTCCATCATTGTTCGACTTCCCGAAGAGGCAAAGAGCCAAGCGCAGCCTGGACGCTCGTGTGGCAGTTTCATGTGTATAGTAGTCTAGGATAGCGTGTACCGTGCCTATAAGCTTAAAATCATTGGGGTCGGCTCCATGCTATGTGGCCGTCTCGAAGTTTTTAAAAAAAATAAAATAGTCTTCTGGCCCTACCCGAAAACTGCCATGCGTACTGCCCGGGAAAAGCCCCGCCCTCAACTTTTAACTACGCAAAAACAGTTCGAGCTTGTTCGTTCTATATAAATACAGTACTTACTTTATGTTTATTCATCTGTGGGGTTGTTCAATGAATGGAGGGGCGGGGAGCACAAGTGAACAATACTGTAGTACTACTAGTAGTAAGTAGGAGTCGTACAGTAGTCACCTTAAATAGAGAGTTTCTTTTCTTTAATGCCACGTACACAAATTGAAACGCTTGTTATGGAGAGAAAAAAGATAATCACTCCACTATATATGGACGCAGGGGCCTGAGCGCTTGCTTTACAAGGGTTGCTCTCTTCATTCCCTCATCCTCTCCAGATATAAACAGGACAGCGGTAGCAACATTTTCTCTCTGCTCACCGCTGGTCACAGATCCGGTCGGATCCCTTCGGCCGGTGTGTGTAGAGGACTAAAAGGTGCATCTTTCACGCGGTCATCGCCGCCGAGGGAGGAAACCCACAGCTGCCGGAGGGGCCCGATCCTCTGCCTGTGCCGTTCTCTTAGATACATGGTCGGCTCGGGAGGTCCTCCGACCCTTCTTCCTCCCCGCTGTATTGTCCGCAGATCCGACCTATCGCCACCGACATCCCGGCGACCCTCAGGTATAAGTTCTTCGAAAGCGGCCTTGCTCTACTGCCCCAGCTCCCCACGTGTCTGCATGTGCATCTTTTTCTACTCCCATCAGCTCTTCCAAAGCCACCTAAATTTTTAGTATTATTAGAGGTAAAGCTACTTCATGCATTTTAATCTAGGGCTTTGTTCAAACAACGAAGAAAGGGGGGAAAGTTGTAGCATGAATCTAGGACTTGATTCAAAGAGGAAATAATATGGTGAAAGTAGTAGAGACCGGATACCCAACCGATCTCTTGGTTGAAAAGGGAAATAATGGGAAAATGCGGTACAAACTGGATAAGGAACAAATCTATTATTGGTTGAAAAAAGGATAGAAAGTGGCGGCTGGTGGACAAGTCAACAGAGTATGTCCAAGATTAGATTTGCTGCCATCACATAGTAAAAGGTCTCCAGGATTAGATTTGTTGCCCTCACATAGTAAAAGGTCTCAGGATTAGATTTGCTGCCCTCACATAGTAAAAGGTCTCCAGGATTAGATTTGCTGCCCTCACATCGTAAAAGGTCTCCAGTATTAGATTTGCTACCCTCACATAGTACAATGGCACTCCTGTTGTTTTCCCCAGTATGATAAGTAAGTTGCTCCTTTACGCTGTTGAGTGTCCTGGTGTCCCCACGGTCCCATGCCCTTAAACCAACTCTTTAGCTGCTGTTGATTTACTGTGTCTGGTAAACAAGCAATGCCACCATTAAAGTAATCCCATATTTGAGGAATCTCATTGTTGATCGTAATGCTTCTGGTAACATGAAGCATCGCTGACATTTTACAATTTCTATTATCCTTGCGTGATTGCCATGAACATAATTAAGATGCTTCTTTTCATTTTGTATATGTTTCGTATATTCTTATTGACCAGCAACTATTTACCTTCTATCTTTTTGTGCAGATAGGGATATCCATTTCACCTTGTTGCTATTGTGACCTTTTGGTGAACTACAGAAAACACTTTTTTTGGAATGAGTGTCTTGTGCAGTTCAACTAAAATGTCACGTGGGCAACATCTCTCAATTTTGGTGGAACTGCACAAAATGGTGATTGGAGTTTCCAAAATCTCCGTCAAGTTCTGCTGGTAATCTCGTGCAACATTTTATTAGCCTTTGCAAGATGGAGCCGTCACTATCACCACAATGGCACTTTATTTTAGTGGAACTGCACAAAAGGATAAGAAAATTATAGTTGCACCTTACATGAGCCGGATAGCCAACCTTAATGTTCCTCAATTTTAGTGCAACTACTAAAGAACCTGCCAGCTCACGAGAGCAAGTACTTCTTGCTAGCTGAATGATGCAATCTTTGCTTCATTTCAGGTGTACTCCAGAAAAAGGTGCATGAATTGAATCATGGAACTCCAGGCAGACCTCATCCAAGTAGAGCTGGAGGTTGAGTTCAAGGAGGCCGCTATTAAAGCAAAATCCTGCTCTCCTGTCTCCTTGTTTGTGTTGTGCAAACATGCTGTGCAAACAAGAATACTCAACTACAGATGTTGTCACGGTCAAGAGCATTCGCCAAGTTCTTCGATTGTATGACATGGCTAGCCAAGATGGATTTAATCCCGATATTCACTTTATCAAAAGGCTCCAATGGGTTGGTTCTGAATCTTGCAAGCTGGGAATCAGTGAGATGTGTAGGCATCTTTGTTGTACTTATTATTTGGATCTTATTTGTTGGTTCTGAATCTTGCAAGCTAGGAATCAATGAGATGTGTAGGCATCTTTGTTGTACTTATTATTGGGATCTTATTTGTTGGTTCTGAATCTTGCAAGCTGGGAAACACAGCATGATGATGCAGAGGACAACAAGCATAACAAACAGTTCAAACTCGATAGTATTATCTTTTGTGAAAGTGTGACAAATGTGATGATCGTGTGCGTCCTGAGAATAATAATTCTAATTGTTGTGCATGTTGATCCTATGGCACTGATAGAACGAGCGAATGCATTGCTTGTTTTAAGTACAAATTCCTATTATAGCTAATTAAATTTAAGTAAAGTGACCACTAACTCCTGTTATTACAGTACAAATACTGACCCGCTCGTGAACCGACGTGTGGCCGAGGGTGCATCTTCTGCCGGGCGTGTAGCGGATGAGGGAGGGGTAGTAACTGTTGTCGCCTATACACACTCGGCTTACTATTGAATCCAGTTCCCCAAGAGCTGAAAAACAAATTGTTGCCGCCGCCTACACACTCGTTCACTCGAAGAGACTCCAATGGCGATCCGAGGGGTGAGCTGAATGTGATGTACACCAACGATACGGACTCGGTGAAGCTCTGCCTCGCCTCAGTCCTATGGCTGCACCAGGTTCTGGAGCATTCACCTGTTTCATCGGCAGCGTCGACTGCACCTTCGCTATGGTGGAGAGAAGGAATAACGCGACGATTCGGCCATCTGGTGCAACAAGCTTGTCGACATCCAGAAGCAATACAAGATCATCAGCAATGGGCAGGAGAAGGACTCCGTAGTTGACCTCGCTGAGACCATCATCGACCCCTGATACGCCAACATGAAAGAAGACGACCTGAACACGTGGGAGTTACCTCTGAATCTAGCCTACATAACCTACGCGGCCAAGGGCGCATACGCATGCTACGACATGTACATGCAGATCTTGGACATGAGGGCGTGTCTGCTTCCCGTAACTGACGAGTACACGGACAGCCGCAGCGTCATGATCAAGCGTGTCAGGAAGGTCTAGATGTTGTACTTTATCTGTTTATAAGCACCTTTATCATGTGAGTGTTTCATGCATTAGCCCATGTGTCGTAATTATCTGTTTTGTCCGAAATATTTCTTTTAAGAACCCATTAACCTGATTGCTTTTTTTAGTGGCAATTTGCTTATGTATGTAAACTAGTTCACTTGTCCGTAAAAAAACTAGTTCACTCGGTTGTCGTGCTTTGAATTTCCTTCCTCCCAACATATTCCCCCTCCTCAGGTGGACCCAGCAGGTCTCTGAATTTTCTTCCACTTTATTTTTCGATGTAAACTGAGTTTTCTCCCAGTACTTTCCCCTAGAACCAACTCAACTGTCCCACGTCTAGCCTAAAAAATAATAATACCCCACGTACTATTAACTCATCAAATTAAAATGATATTTTATTTCATAAGTTGAAAGTTCTTACAAAATAATAATAATAATTGTTTATATATAACTTGGCAAGTTAACTCCTAGTGATTGCGTACATAAGCTTGCAAAGATTTTACTGACGTGCAATCATGTGTTTATGTGTTTATAACATTTCTCCGTCTAGTCCAACATGATATTTTCACCCAGCCCAGAAAGTCCGTGGATTTCGAGAAAAATGCAAATGGGATTTAAATGGGCTGCATAGATGCTACATCATTGTTTCACCCAGCCCACCAAATGGACTAAAAAAACAAATGGACTGACAGCTGGGTCCACGGCCACAACCCAGTTTTTTTGTGATTTGCCAAGTAAGTCGCTTTGTCAGGCCTGTTGGGCTACAAATCTTTCAAGACGAGGAGATCTTTCATTCGGCTGGCCGAGAAAATGGCCCATCAGTAAGGAGAAATAGGCTGTACATTTTTAAAATACATCAAACCGGCAATTAGTTTCAAATATCTTTTTTTCATTTCGAGATTTTAAATTACATTAATTTTTATGCATGGAGAATTTGTTGGATTTTATATTGATATACATTTATTTTTAAAATCAGTTTGAATGTGAGTCGAAATTTTGGGATTAAAAACAGTTCGGACAGCACCGAAATATGCAAAATTTCGTATAATTTTTTAACTGTGGCCATAATATGGGCTGTAATGCTAACAAAAAGAATATGGGCTCCAAAAACCTTAAGAATTAGCAAATGGGTTGTATGTTGTTTTCCACAGATTTGAGGCTTTCCTAAAAAAAGGTTGACGCACGAGCAGTGACTGTTGGATGGCCATCCAACGGCCATCGTCCTTCTTCAATCTCTGCTCTTCCTGCTCCAGCCGCTCAAACAGGCACCGGCAGGACTGCCTGCTCCCTCCTCCCCGCTGCCGGCTCTGCTGCCGCGCAGGCCTCACCGCCCCACCATACTCCCATCGCTGGCCTAGCCATCCCTCTACTCACCCACACCTGCTGTTATTCTCCGGCGACGGCAGACGAACCAGTAAACCCTCGTACAGTCGTACTCCCCTCCGCGTGGGAAACAACTGCCGAGTCTTCCCTGCCTCTGTGTCGTTCCCTTCCTAGGCCTCGCCGTCGTCCACTGCCCTGGTGCTCTCGGTGCAGCCAGGTCAACGTGGTCAACGACCTACATGCATTTGAAGTGGACTTTACATGGAGAGGACGATAGCTGGGTCCACGACCGCACGCAAGGAAATGCCTCCTTATTACGCGCAAAATAATGATGCCTCCACCTGACATCAGGGACCCACCGAAAGGTCCTCTGTATTTCGTGAAAAAAAACGTTACCGCCGCTGATAGCTCGGACCCACCAGCTATATCTTCGCACGCAAGGAAGTGCCTCCTTATTACGCACAAAAAATGAATACTCCCCCTGTTAGCTGGGACCCAGTATAGTGGCAGGCTGACTTGTGGGCCTACTAAGTTGATGGGGACAGAGGGCTTTGTCAACTTAGTCAATATGCACGATTCTAGCTCCTGTGACCGTACGATGTCCATCTAACAGTCGTAGTGCTTCTTCAACCTCTGGTCTTCTTGCTCCAGCCGCCCAAACCAGCGTCGGTCGTGCCTCGTGCTCCTTCCTCCTGTGGCCGGCTGCGATGCGGCGGAGGCCTCACCGCCCCCTACTACTCCCAACGCTGGCCAGGCCATCCCTCTACTCACCCACACCCCCTGTTATTCTGCGGCGTCGGCAGCCTCACACCGCAGCGAACCAGTGAACCCTCGTACTCCTCTACGCGTGGGCATCCACTGCCGTGTCTTCCCCGGCTCCGGGTCGTCCCCTTCCTAGGCCTCGCCATCGTCCACCGCCCTGGTGCTCTCGGCGTGGCATGGTCAACGTGGTCAAGGAACGGCTTCCATGGACGTGGACTATACGTGGAGAGGCTGACAGATGGGTCCACGGCCGCAGCAAGGAAGTGCCTCCTTATGACATGCAAAATAATTATTCCTCCACCTAACAGCGGGACCCACCGGAGGAGCCACCGTATTTTGCGAAAAAATGATTCCCCTGACTGTTGGGACCCACCAACTACATCTTCGCACGCAAGGAAGTGCGTCCGGGCAAAACAACAAAACGATTCGCCCCCTGACTGCTAGGACCGACCAGCTACATCTTCGCAGGCAAGGAAGTGCCTGACAGTCGGGACCCACCTAGTCGAAGCGTACGTAGCGTTGTCATTCTGGTCGTGAACATGTACGTACATACTGGTCGATGTAGAGGCGCGCACGTGTCATAGTAGAGGCGCGCACGTGTCGTAGTAGAGGTGCGCACGTAGCATTTACACGTACGTACAACGGCCAGGGTGCAAGAAAGAAAATACGGCCACATATGTGTACATACGGGCAGGGTCTCGAACGCCTACTCACGCATACGTATGGCGACGGCTCGTGTACATGGCTGGGTCGGAATGGAGAAACAGCGTCGTCGTCGTGTTCATGGGGAGGCAACGGAATGCGTCGTGTTCATGGGGAGGCAACGAAACGTGTCGTGTTCATCGGGAGGGCTTGGACGGAACAGGCGATGGAAACGAGGCATGGCGTACCGCAGAACGGAGGAAACGGCCTTGTGTTCGACCGGCCACGTTCGAAATGGGATCCTGTTCATCGGGAGGGGTCTGGCGTACCGCAAAACGGAGGAAACGGACCTCCTACGATTGAAACGGGGGTCCTGTTGATCGGGAGGGGTGTGGCGTACCGCAAAACGGAGGAAACGGACTTGTGTTGGAGCACTAGGTCGAAACAGGGGTCCTGTTCATTGGGAGGGGTGTGGCGTACCGCAAAACGGGACTCCACGGGATATTGTTCATCTCCACCATCAACCTCCTCCAGCCTCCACGGGCTCCTGTTCATCCAGCCTCCACCGCGCGCTACTCCACCGGCTACTGTTCAACCACCCCTCCACCGTCTACTGTTCATCCAGCCCTCCACACCACCGGGTCCTGTTCAACCACCCCTCCACGGGCACCCCTCCACTGTCTACTGTTCATCCAGCCCTCCACACCACAGGGTCCTGTTCAACCACCCCTCCACCGTCTACTGTTCATCCAGCCCTCCACACCACGGGGTCCTGTTCATCCACCCCTCCACGGGCACCCCTCCATCGTCTACTGTTCATCCAGCCCTCCACCACACCACGGGGTCCTGTTCATCTAGAGGCGACGCCACCGCTCACTGTTCATCCAACCCCCCCCCCCCCCCCCCCCGCAACGCCCACTGTTCATCCCATCGATCGGCTTCAGTTAGCAGTAGTAGCGAAGGAATCGCTCGATCGGGTTCAGTTAACAGCCATCGATCGATCGATCGGGTTCAGTAACGCGTAGTTTGCAGTGCAATCGCTCAGGTTCAGTTAGAGCCCAATGCCTCGCTCGGGTTCAGTTAGAGCCAACGCCTCGCACACACGCGCGTACGTGCACGAGAGAAACACGCATCGCTCGGCCCCCGACCTCCCACCATAACCGGGAACTCCCCAAAATTCCCCCCCCCTCGCTTCTACCACGGTTTTTTTCGTCATGGACGGCCCAAAGAATGTCATGCAGCTACGTCTCCAACCTGCCCAGGATGAAAAGCCCATTTTCTGTAATGATTTTTTGTCATAGAAGTAGGAACCCACCACATCTATGATGATACCAGGTTTTGTCACAATTATCGTCATAGAAGTGGCATATGTATGACAGAAAAAAAATCGTTCGGCCCAAAATGTCACGGATGTGTCTTTTTTTTGTAGTGAAAAGCTTGGTAAATGCTTTCTGCTGCCATACTATCGATAGCCTCTGATCATCCAAATGGACAAGGCTACGTTGTTCTGTCCGTATCAGAAACTCATCATGTTGTAAATATGGACGCCATTGCTCTACGCCATAAGTATTAGCAAGCACTCCTTTTCGTAAGTGGACAGCCCTCGGTGTTTGGGAGCCAATGGTTTGATCATGTACACAACCGGGTGCCCCCCTTGCTGTAATATTGCTCCAACTCCGTAATCACATTCGTCCATGTCGATAACAAACTGTTTACTGAAATCTGGCAAGTGCAGGACTGGTGCAGAGATCAGACCTTGCTGCAACAGCTCAAATGCCTTAGCAGTTTCAGCAGTCCACATGAACGGATGATTCTTCTTTAACAAGTTGAAGAGAGGTCTGGCAATGATGCCGAAATGCTTGACAAATTTCTGATAGTAGCCTGCCAATCCGAGGAAGCTACGCACCTCTTTGCTGTTACGTGGAACAGGCTAGTTTCTGATAGTTGCAATCTTCTCTGGATCCGTTGAAACTCCACGCTCATCAATCACATGTCCCAGATAAGCAATCTGCCGCTGTCCGAATGAACACTTGGACTGCTTCACTTGCCAATGATCTCTACGCAGCAATTGCAGCACCTGACGAAGATGTTCCACATGTTTCTCTAGGGTTTTACTGAATACCAAAATGTCATCAAAGAAGATGATGACACAGACACGCAGCAGGGGTCGCATGGTGCAAGTCACTGCGCCTATGAATGTTGGTGGTGCGCATGCCAAACCAAATGACATGACCAAGAACTCCCAGTGCCCTGAGTGTGTAGTAAACGATGTCTTATATTCCTCCCCCTCGGCCAACCGTATCTGATGATATCCTGCACACAAATCTAATTTGGAAAACCAGCGAGCCCCAACCAATTCATCAAGCAACTCATCAATGATTGGAACCGGATACTTGCTGACCAGTGTCATTGCGTTCAAACACCTGTAATCCACACATAATCGCCACGTCCCATCTTTTTTCTTCACAAGCAATGATGGGGATGAAAAGGGGCTTGTACTCTCTATGATGATACCTGCATCAAGGAGCTCCTTAACCTGACGCTCTATCTCGTTCTTGAGCTCTGGTTTGTGCATGTAGGGACATTGATTAACTGGTTGAGCCCCCTCTATTAACTGGCGCACCTTGGTGGAAGCCCTGTTGGCTTTTCAAACACATCTGTGTACTGCTCCAACACCCTGAGAATTTCCACTGGTATGTTCTCCTCTTGCGCTCCCGTTTCACTGACAGCATTCAGATGCACCACATAAGTGACAGAGCCTTGTTTACAAGCAGACAACAGCTCCTGAGATGAAATCGCAGAACACTGGTGCTGATGTTTAGTGATTGCCTGCAAATCCACTGCCCCTTGATCCGTGGTTATTGTCATGTGCTAAGCTTCCCAATCGACTTGCATCGGGCTATGCTTCTTGAGCCAATCCATTCCCAGTATTGCGTCATAAACCCCCAGCGATAGAAGCTTAAAATCCGTGACAAATTCATGTCCCTGAGAAGACCATTGACACTGGGGAATGAAACTATCGTAGTGTAACACTGAACCATCTGCAACTTTAACTCGACAAGTTTTCGGCAGTTTGCACACCCCAGACAAATGTGCAGCCATATGCAGGTACACAAAAGATGATGAACTGCCTGAATCCACTAAGAGTGACATCTCCTTGCCCTGTATCCATGCGTGCAACTGCATCACTCCTGGTCCAGATGATCCATCCACTACTTGCTTGGAGATAGTGCATAAATTATCTTCATCCAACTCTGATTGATTCTGGTCAACCTCTCCATGTACCTCTTTTGTTGCAAATAATTCTAGCAATTCTTCAACCACATGCATCTGCACAGTGGAAGGTCATGTATGATCTTTGCCCCACCGCTCCCCACACTTGAAACAGAGACCGCGAGCTCTTCTGAAAGAGCGCAATGCTGCGATCTTGCTGCTCTCTGTTCCTGCCCTTGCTGCTTCTGTTCCACGGTGATGTTCAGCGCTGGCTGCAGGCGGTGATGGGTGTGCAGCGCTCGGGGAAATCACTGGAGCGCTGGCTGTCACGAACCATGGTGCTGGGAAACGAGCGGGCGCCGCGTGCTTGACCAGCTCTCCGTCTGCCACTTCTTCTTGCAACAGTGCCAGGGAGCACGCTGTGTTGAGGTCAGGCGGACGCTGAATGAGTACCACTGCTCTTATGTCCGCCCACAGTCCCTCGATGAACCGAGTCAAGAAGAAATAAGGATGCCTTAGTTCTGAATAAGATATCATATGGTTCATCAAAGTTTCAAAACACTTAATGAAATCTACCACTGAATCTGTATGTCTAATGGCATAGAACTGACGAATCAGGAACTGGTGCTTATCACGGCCAAATCGCGTGCACAGCAAGGCCGTGAATGACTCCCATGCCAAACCTGCAACCTTGTGCTGCACCAATTGTAGCCAAATGGTAGACGGGCTAGAGAAATTCAGAATTGCCATGGGAACCCAGTACGACTCTTGAACTGCAAACATCTGAAAATACTGTTCCACATGCGTCTTCCAGAGCTGCGGATTCTTGCCCCCGAAACTGGGAAATGAAATCGGCGGGGGTGCTTGCCCCATCGCTGCCAGTACTTGAGAAGGTAAGGGCGAAGGACTCGGGGACAAGATCATGGCCATACCCGTGACCGGGGAAGCCGTGGGCGATTCGAGAATCGCACGCCG
This sequence comes from Triticum aestivum, assembly GCF_018294505.1. Lineage (NCBI taxonomy): Eukaryota > Viridiplantae > Streptophyta > Magnoliopsida > Poales > Poaceae > Triticum > Triticum aestivum. The sequence continues at coordinate 670,246,262 of NC_057797.1, read as the reverse complement.
GAGATCCCCCAGGTTGTAGTGACACATCGTGGCTTGATTGCCCTTGGATCTCGCGTGCGGCCGGGGTGGACGCAGGCGGTGGTGATCCGTTGGATGGTGTGGTCGGGGTGGAAGCGGCCGATGCTGCCTGAAGCGCTGTGACGGCGGATTCGAGTTGCTCAAATCGCGCCTCGAGCTTCGGCTTCTAGGAGACAAGGGCATCGATCCGGGTCTTGGTGGCGGGCGCGAGTGATGGCCTCGTCGTTGAGCTTGTCAAGGTACGCCTTCAGCGCGGGATCCATGTTGGCGATGAGAGAGTCACGCGCCTGCTTCTGGCGACGGGTTTCCAGCGTGGCGGTAGCGGTCATCGGCGGCGGCGAAAGGGTGGTGGGTGGCTATCTGATACCACGATGTTAGGTGGCTGATGTCGATCTAGATTCAATTCCTCTCTAGTAGTCTTACAGGGTACAGGTTTGGGGGAAGAAGAAAAGAGAAAGCGAAAAAGGGTGCCGTGTCGTGTCGTGCTGGTTGCCTGATCCCACTGGATGTCGTCCTCTCCCGATCCACTTGGCTTAAGAAGGATTCACCCACTCCGGGCCCACAAACCTGCGGTTCGGGTGCTTGATCCTAGGTGGACAACTGATGATGCGGTCTTGGCTTTGATTTGTCGTCGCACCCTCTCCCGAAGCCACGCTGGCTGTCTTGGCGATGTTCAATCTATTGCTGCCTTTCTCTGAACCTGGGACGCTGACAACATCAGCAAGAAATCCTCATGCACATGACTGTGATGCATATACTTACCTTGTGGTCTTGACTTGGATTAGAAGGGAATGGACCTGAGTAAACAAGGTTAGATAACACAGATACATCTACTAGCCAGAGCAAACAAAAGAACCATAGAGGTACCAAGACTGGGATGACATGTAGAGTGTGAGTACTGAGTATTCCATTGGATATAGACATGTCCCCGACGGTAAAGATGTGCAATAGAATCAGAGATTTTCTCCCCTTAAATGTCTTACTTCCCTTGAATCTTGAATGGTATATTGGGAGAAGATAGGGAACAGAAAATCAGAGCAAAAAGGAAAAGGACAACAGAGATAATGCAAGCAATCAAATATGAACATGTCTTTCCCCTCTTAAAGACATGTGACTTCTCTCCTCTTGAACACTAAGCATCTGGGGCCTTTGATGTGATCTCTCTCCCCCCTTTTTCTCTTTCTCCCCCTTTGAAGAGAATAAGCTTTGATGTGATCTCTCTCTCCCCCTTTGACATCAATTTCCAAGAAGGGTTCTTCTGGATTTGTGTTACAAATGGGTTTGGTCCTTGAGTCACAAAGCAAAGCAGCAAGTCTAATGTGATGCTGGTAGAGGACAAGAATCATTGAGTGGAGCTGGAGCAAGAAGAATGCAGGAATCAAGTGGCAAGCTGTATTTCCTGTAGTGAAGTCGGTAGCACTGAGTTGTGTGCTTTGGTGGCGCCGAAAGGATTCAGTTGGACCGAAGGAAACAAGCCGGTGTGACCGAGTCTATCACAGAGAAAACACTTGTCACCTCAGCTCACTAGGCAATTTAGGTCTCACAAGGATTTGCAAGGAATTTGCTGAAAGATTTGCAAAGAATTGGATGCAGAAAATGCAGAAAGAAAAGAAATAAGAAGATCTAGATGAAGTTTTTTTTGAAAGGGGAAAACACATATGCATGAGACAAATGCAAGAGGGAACACAAGAGAACTTCATCTAGAATTGGGCGGTGACAAAGTCACCTATGTTACAGTATATTGACTTAGGAGTCAAGTGAGGTCACTTGATCTTTGGTCATACTCATCGTTTAAGCTCAATAATGGGGTTACCACTTTTTGTTTAAGCATCTTGATATATTCACATCTTGTTGAGTTTCTTTAACCCATGACTTGGAGTAAAGCTTCTCTAAGATGGAATAACATACCTTGGGTGGTGGTGTTGATCTTGATCATGTAGTTGAACTTGTGTGGTTGCTCAAGGTTGATGTAGTTCATCAAGAGTTGGGAACACCACCTTGTAATTTTGAGTTCATCTTCCTACATGGGTTAGCTTTGCAAGGAGGAGCACTTGTGTATCCAAAATGACAATCATAAATCTTAATGTAGAATGTGTCAAAGGATATGTTTGAAGAGTTTTGTGCTTCCTTGTCTTCAACCACTGAGGGAGTCCTGGATTAGGGGGTGTTCGGATAGCCGGACTATACCTTCGACCGGACTCCTGGACTATGAAGATACAAGATTGAAGACTTCGTCCCGTGTCCCAAAGGGACTTTCCTTGGCGTGGAAGGCAAGCTTGGCGATACGGATATGTAGATCTCCTACCATTGTAACAGACTCTGTGTAACCCTAGCCCTCTCCGGTGTCTATATAAACTGGAGGGTTTTAGTCCGTAGGACGAACAACAATCATACCATAGGCTAGCTTCTAGGGTTTAGCCTCTCTAATCTCATGGTAGATTTACTCTTGTACTACCCATATCATCAATATTGATCAAGCAGGACATAGGATTTTACCTCCATCAAGAGGGCCCGAACCTAGGTAAAACATCGTGTCCCCTGCCTCCTGTTACCATCCGGCCTAGACGCACAGTTCGGGACCCCCTACCCGAGATCCGCCGGTTTTGACACCGACATTGGTGCTTTCATTGAGAGTTCCTCTGTGTCGTCACTTCTAGGCCCGGTGACAGTGATGCGATCCAGGGTGAGACTTTTCTCCCCGGACAGATCTTCGCATTCGGCGGCTTTGCACTGCGGGCCAATTCGCTTGGTCATCTAGAGCAGATCGAAAGATACGCCCCTGGCCATCAGGTTAGATTTGGAAGTTTGAGCTACACGGCCGACATCCGCGGAGACTTGATCTTCGACAGATTCGAGCCACACCCGAGCGCGCCGCACTGTCACGATGGGCATGATCTAGCTTTGCCGCCAAACAGTGCCCTGGAGGCCGCACCTGTGTCCGCTCCGACCCCTAGCTCGGAGCCGATCACACCAATCGAGGATGGGTGGTTAGACACCGCCTCGGCGGCTGCAATCTCTATAGTGATCGAGCCGAACACCAGCCCTATTCTCCACGAAGCCCGTGACTACAAGGAGCCGGACTCCTCTCCTGACTCCAAGCCCTACGCGCCCCTACCGATCGAACCCGATTGGGCACCGATCATGGAGTTCACTGCCGCAGACATCTTTCAGCACTCGCCCTTCGGCGATATTCTGAATTCACTAAAGTCTCTCTCTTTATTAGGAGAGCCCTGGCCGGACTATGGTCATCAAGGTTGGGATGCGGATGATGAAGAAATTCAAAGGCCACCCACTACCCACTTCGTAGCCACTGTCGATGATTTAACCGACATGCTCGACTTCGACTCTGAAGACATCGACGGTATGGACGCCGATGCAGGAGACGATCAAGAAACAGCGCCTATAGGGCATTGGAAAGCCACCTCGTCATATGATATATACATGGTGGACACCCCAAAAGAAGACAATGGCGATGGAACAGCAGAGGATGACCCCTCCAAGAAGCAGCCTAAGTGCCGGCGTCAGCGGCGCCGCTCTAAATCCTGCCAAAGCAAAAACGGTGATTCTGGCACGGGAGATAATAACACCCCGGACAGTGCCAAAGACAACCACCTCCAGCAAGATTCAGCACAGGAGGATAGAGAAGCCAGCCCTCATGATAGAGCGGCAGACAGAGAGGTCGAGGACGATAATTATATGCCTCCCTCCGAAGACGAGGCAAGCCTCAACGACGAATTTGCCGTGCCAGAGGATCCCGTCGAACAAGAGCGTTTCAAACACAGGCTTATGGCCACGGCGAGCAGCCTCAAGAAAAAACAGCAACAGCTTAGAGCTGATCAAGATTTGCTAGCCAACAGATGGACTGAAGTCCTTGTGGCCGAAGAGTATGAACTCGAATGCCCCTCCAAGAGCTACCCAAAGCGTAGGTTGCTACCCCAATTAGAGGAGGAAGCACCTAAACCTACATCACCAGCGCATGATGTGGCCGACCGGCCACCCCGTGGCCGCGATAGAGAGGCCTCTCGGCCCTCCACTCAAACCGCACCCCGGCGCCACTCAAAAAATACCAAGGCATGGGAAAATGCGCCAGACCTGCGAGATATATTGGAGGACAAGGCAAGGCAAACAAGATCGATCTACGGATCACGTGGGCGCCCCACAGCACGAGACGATACTTGTCGGTGTCAAAACCGGCGGATCTCGGGTAGGGGGTCCCGAACTGTGCATCTAGGCCGGATGGTAACAGGAGGCAGGGGACATGAAGTTTTACCCAGGTTTGGGCCCTCTCGATGGAGGTAAAACCCTATGTCCTGCTTGATTAATATTGATGGTATGGGTATTACAAGACTTGATCTACCACGAGATCAGAGAGGCTAAACCCTAGAAGCTAGCCTACGGTATGATTGTTGATGTGTATGTTGTCCTACGGACTAAAACCCTCCGATTTATATAGACACCGGAGAGGGTTAGGGTTACATAGAGTCGGTTACAATGGTAGGAGATCTGATCATCCGTATCTTCAAGCTTGCCTTCCACGCCAAGGAAAGTCCCTTCCGGATGCAAGACGGAGTCTTCAATCTTGTATCTTCATAGCCCGGGAGTCCGGCGGAAGGTATAGTTCGGCTATCTGAACACCCCCTAATCCAAGACTCCCTCAGTAGCCCCTAAACCAGGCTTCAATGACGATGGGTCCGGCGCGCAAATTGTCTTCGGCATTGCAAGGCGGGTTCCTCCTCCAAGTACTTCATAGAAGATTTTGAACACAAAGATAGTGTCCGGCTCTGTAAAATAAGTTTCCACATATTGCCATAGAGAGAATAATAATATTACCACAAATCTAATCTGCTGACGTATTCCGTGGTGCGACACGCCACAGCCAAGCCTTTATCCGAGTCGTTCAATTACCCACCTCAGCGTGTCATGCGAGGTGGTTTCCTTGGCACGTCTTGTTAAAGCAGAGATCGTGTCCCCTTATTACGGGATTCTCATCAACACGGGCGTGGGTAACCCAACCGCTTCTAGGACTCCTAGATCATAGGCAAGTCCAAACGGACACGGGGAGGACGCTTGATATCCACCCTTCTTTATAAAGGGGCAAAGCTTCTACTTTTCCCTCTCGTGCTCAATCGAATCCTTCCCCCACCTCAAGCTAAAACGCCCGAAGCTCAGGTCAGGTGCTTCGAACCTTCAGTCATGTCCGGATCCAGCCTTCAAGGCTGATGGATGCCCTCCTCCGTCTCGGAAGAGGACATCAAAAAGTTGAGAGAGGCCAGATATCTGACCGCCGAAATATCGCATCGGCTGCCTCCCCTGGGGCAGGTCGTCCCCTCTCCCAAACCCAACGAGTGCGTCGTGTTCGTCCCCCACTTCCTCCGAGGTCTAGGTTTTGCACTGGATCCTTTCGTCAGGGGCTTGATGTTTTATTACGGGCTAGACTTCCATGATCTAGCTCCAGACTCCTTCCTGCATATCACGACTTTAGTTGTCGTATGCGAGGCCTTCCTCCGGGTTACCGCCCACTTTGGTTTATGGCTCAAGACCTTTGAAGTAAAGCCGAAGATGATCGAGGGGCAACATGCAGAGTGTGGAGGCGCCTCAATACGCAATATGGCAGGAGCCCCGTGGCCCAAAGGTTCCATCCCAGAGGTGTCTGCATTGTGGCAACAGGAGTGGTTCTACATCACGACTCCTAGAAGTGCCAAGTGGGTGGCCGCCCCCGTTTTTCGCTCGGGCCCTCCGCCACAACTGATGTCATGGATCAGCAGAGGACTGAGCTGGGGTCCAGCCAAGGACGTGCCCTTATTACAAAGCCGCATTCGATATCTCTTCGACGAAGATCTCAGTTTGGTCGCGATAATACAAGTTATGTTGGTCCGTCAAGTCCAGCCTTGCAAACGTCGGCCCCTTCGCTTGTGGGAGTTCAATCCCGAGGGTCCGCGTGCCATTCAAAATTTCCTCGGCCTAACGCACGAGGATATGTATAAGTTATTCTTTGGACCTCAAGTAGAGTGTCCGGAATTCACCGAGGACGTGGGCCTGAATAGTAACCGCGCCGCCGAACAGGTAAGGAATCTTCCGGCCGAACATATTATCTCTCCTTCGTTACGAAGTTATTTCTGAGAGTCTGCTTTTTCGACCAGGACTGGCTAGCAAAGGCGAAGTTGATTCGGTGTTCGGCCCCCCTCCCTGAGGGTTTGGAGAATCCGGTATTGGAAAAGATGCTCCAGGCCGCACCTTGCCCGGATCCCTTGAAGGAAGACACTGTGGAGGATAATACGGGCGGATGCGGGCCCCCAATGCTGCCTATTCTAACTGAGGGAGCGAGCGTCTCCGTGAAGGAAGACGACCGGAAGAGGAAAAGGACCGCGCCCGGGAATTTGGAAGCTGAAGCTTCCAAACGGGAGAAGAAATCTTCCGCCGGGGGCCCTACCTTGGGGGGCGCTGCTGCCGCACAAAGTCCGCGAGGGGATCAATTCTCCCGGGAGTCGTAAGTGACCCGAAAACTTTAATAGTACAGATATGCCATCCCTTTCTTCTGAGAAAATAACCACCGCATACATTTGTGCAGTTTGGGCCTTAGCCCCTCTCAAATGAGCTTGTCTTCAGGGGATCTTCTTCCAGAGATGATGGAGAGCGAGACGCCTCCTCCGGACTCCTCCGCTCCGGAAGCGGGCGACCCTGAAGTGTCGTCGCGGAGGGCCTCTCCGAGTTCGGAGAGGCCAGAAGGTGATCATATTGATCCCCGAGGCTCCCTGTGTCCGGCTCCTGAAGAGAGTGGACAAAAGAGTCCGCGCCGTCTAGTGTGCGATCGGACGTTCTGAGGGAGTTGGTGGGGCGAGCGGCCATCTCAGATGATCACCGTGTGCTGATGAATATGGTGATGGAGAGGATATCGTCCGCCAAAAGCGGATTGCATGAAGCTTTTATGAGTCTACTGACAGGCTTTGAGGTACGTAAAAAAGGAATGTGTAATAGTCCTGCACATGCTAGGTGTGCCTTGTGTATATAGTAGCCCCTGAGACTCTGGTTGTCGTCGGAAACGATGACGAACGGAGGATCATATTCCCAGGTAATAACCATACTGCCTTTATGTGCAGGAGATGGAAGCTCCGGTGGCTAGCCGAACAAGCCAGTTTGCCTGTTTAGAACGGCGGTTGGATGCGGCAGATGCCGACATCGAGCTTGTTAACAGAAGGCTTGACGAGGCGCAGGGTAAGTATCCTTGTCTGGTAAACGCCAAATAGGAAGAGTATGATGCCAGTGTTTTTAACATGTTATGACTGCAGATGGAGCTGCCACTGTTGAAGCCTTGCGGGCGGAACTTGCCCGAGCCAAGGAACAAGCAAGATTGGGTAATGCGGCTGCTTTGAAGGCGGCCGAAGAGTTGCGAGCCGAGAAGGCCGCACATGGCGAGAGCCAGAAGAAGATGGCCAATATGGCCGTAGAATTAAAAGCCGCCGTAGACCGCTGGCGGGCTCTTGAAAAGGAAAACCAGGCGAAGGCATCGGACCTTGAGAAGGCTGCTATAACGGGAAAAGACCTCCACTCTGCTATGAGGGCGAAGAAGGAGGAGTTGCGGGAAGCCGGGGATATTGTGGCCGGGAAGTCCTTTATGCTGCAGAGGAAGTACGGAGATCCACGGTATGCCCCTCTGGATCGGTTGTGGAGTTCGGAGGATGCGTGTATGGATTTGGCGGCGAGCGCTGCCGATGCGGCCAAGTACTTCCAGAGTCATATGGACCGCGAAGTAGACCAGCTGTTTTGGAAGCAATTCCTTTCTCCCGAGCATCCGCTTTCATTGGCGGACCAATTAGCCGAATGGGCCGAACTGAATAGGTTGTCCGGACTCTCCATGAGGTCTGTTGTGGATCAGCTATGGCCTGGAAGGTCAAAACCGAGCAGCTATTTCAGCTTGGTGCAGCAGGTCCTCGATGTGGTGCCACGCATAAATGCGATGAAGAGGTCGGCGTGCATAGAAGGCGCACGGATGGCCTTTGCCCGTGCTAAGGCGTACTGGGCAGAGATGGATGCTACCACTGTTGCAGCGCAGGATTCGGCCATAGGTCGAAGGGCTGCTGAGCACTACTTTGAGGAAGTACTTCAGGGTGCTCGTTTGATAGAGACCCAGTGCTCAAAAAATATTATGTTTGAGTGACATGTAATCTCATTGTAAGCGAAATGCTTTTATAAATTTTTATGAGGCTACTTTTATACTTTTGCCTGAAAGTAATGTGATGCCTCCTAGGCGGCCGTTTATGTATACATGAGTATAACCTGAAAGATTGCAGTCGTCGGCTTCAACCCCCACGCATATAATGCGGAGGTGTTTGCAGAAACATGCGTTCACACTTAACCCAATGTCTTGGTCCTATTAAGGAGGTGATAGCGGAGCGAGCGAGGCTACCGGACTATAATGCTTTAACACTTTCACTTAGCCATAGGAGTTTGACAGTGGGGCTACTAGATAGCCCCTGGTGGCTCCGCACTCTCCCGATCCCGGGGTGTGTATATGCCTGGCCGGAAAGCGGCCCTTCATTAAAGCGGAGGAATTCTAACATTCCCATGAGTCATCGAGTGGTTGACCAGTCTCACGCTAGATCATGACAGTCAGTTTTCGGCTTTCTCTACTGAGGTGCTCGTCCGGATAAACCAGGGCACAATCGCAGTAGTTCTCCTGGTGCTACCTTAGCCGGTAAAGCGGAACGTAAGGCACCAAAACGCAGGAGCCGGGCAAACCCAACATTTGACCAAAGACAATGATTCGGAGCTGATGCATATAGAGCCAAACTCACGACGCCGAACACTCCCTAAGGTATTCGGTCTTTGTGGTATAAATCGGGCCTGAAGAATGACCTTTGTAAGAAGCCCCTTGTGTCCAGGTACGTGCATTGTTCTGGCGTGGCCACATGCCAAGACGTCAGCATCCTACTCAACAGTGGATATGTATCAACAAGAGACAGTAAAAAGGTTTACGCAGGGTCTTAATCTAAAAAGAATCCTTGGGTCGGGTCCCTGCTGCACGTCTGCGCCTGTGTCTCCGTTGTTTCGTATCCTGGACGAGTGTAGCATGATGATCATCTATAAAAGAGAGGAATTTAGGTGAAAAGGTTGTCGTGCAAAAGGATAGTTTTCTAAAGAAACCATGTATAATTCAAGATAAGAAGAAATCGCCACTCGTCTGCGTGCGTTGAGCCCCTTGTACTTTTGAAAGATAGGTGTGTGACCGTTTATTTGATATGAGTAGAGGCGCCGGACTTGATTAGTTGTGACTGAGGTCTTCATGACCTATTGGATGCTTTTGCTGGTCCGGGCACCTTTATTGTGCGGCTGCCAAGGCAGCCTCACTCTCTTCGGCGCGCAGAGATCGCTTGATACTTCCGTGCACTGAAATGATGCCACGAGGACCGGGCATCTTGAGTGTTAGGGAGGCGTAGTGTGGTATTGCATTAAAGCAAGCGAAAGCTTCGCGTCCGAGTAGTGCTTGATAGCCACTTTTAAACGGAGCAACGTGGAAAGTTAAATGCTCGCAACGGAAGTTATCGGGGGAGCTGAATATAACTTGTAGTAGGAGGGAGCCCGTACAACGAGCCCCTGGGCCTGGCGTTACTCCTTTAAAGGTAGTATTGCTATGGAGAATTTGTGTTGGGTCTAACCCCATCCCGCGGATTGTATCTTGATATATTAGGTTTAGGCTACTGCCGCCATCCATCAAGACTCGTGTGAAGTGGTATCCGCCAATTACTGGGTCTAATACTAGGGCAGCCCATCCTACATGCCGGGTACTTGATGCGTAATCGCGATGGTCGAAGGTGATCGGTTGGGACGACCAGTGGAGGGACTTCGCGGTGACAGGCACTTGGGTATATTTTTCAGGGAGTGCCGCATTGTTTTTTCTCTTGATCACGTGTAACACGTTTACTGTTTTGACTTCGGGTGGAAATTTCTTTTGCCCCCCCTTGTCTTGCTTGGGAGGGTCGTCCTCGTCTTCACTTGGTGTATCCTCCCCCTTGTGTATGGTGTTAAGCTTGCCGGACTGCTTGAAGACCCAACATTCTCTGTGGGTATGATTAGCAGGTTTGCTAGGGGTACTATGGATCTGACATACTTGGTCCAGGATTTTGTTGAGGCTGGACAGTTCATCCATGGTGCCTTCGGAGGGCGGCTTTTGGTTTGACCGAGGGGCTTTGAATCCGGCGTTTACTGCCATGCCCTTCGTGTTGTCTTCTTTATTACGGCGTTTGTTATTGCTGTTGCACCGTGATTTCTCGTTTCCATCTCTAACTTCAGATGTACTGGGGTCGCTGGTGCTGCATCTGGCTAGCTAGCTGTCCTCACCCGCGCAAAAGCGGGTCATGAGGTTTGTTAATGCGGCCATCGTTCTCGGCTTGTTTTGGCTGAGGTGTCTGGCGAGCCATTCGTCGCGGACGCTGTGCTTGAAAGCCGCTAGGTCTTCAGCATCCGGACAGTTGACAATCTGGTTCTTTTTAGTAAGAAACCTATTCCAAAGCTTTCGGGCTGACTCTCCGGGCTGTTGAGTTATGTGACTCAGGTCGTCCGCATCTGGAGGTCGGACATACGTCCCTTGAAAGTTTGCCCGAAAGGCGTCTTCGAGCTCTTCCCAACTTCCAATGGAGCTTTCGGGGAGGCCTTTGAGCCAGTGACGAGCTGGCCCTTTGAGTTTGAGAGGTAAGTACTTGATGGCATGGAGATTATCCCCTCGAGCCATATGTATATGGAGGATATAGTCCTCAATCCAGACCCCAGGGTCTGTTGTTCCGTCGTATGCCTCTATGTTTACGGGCTTGAATCCCTCTGGGAATTCATGGTCCAGCACCTCATTTGTGAAACATAGGGGGTGTGCGGCACCCCTGTAGCTGGGTGTGCCGTGTTGTTCGGATGTTTGTTGTGTTGCATTGTATGCTGGGGCGCGCTTGCGTGGTCCATAGATGGATCTTGTTGCACCGTCCTTTGGGTGCGAGCCCTCGCATGGGTCGCGTGTTGTATTGTGAGCGGCGTTGCATGCCGTTCTGCGATGGTAGAGGGGTCGTTTATCCGACCGGGTGGCTGCTTTGATTTTTGGTTGTGGGGGGTCTGAGGCCTCCTCATCGAATTCGGGTAGCAGCTTCCGCTTTGGGTAGCTCTTGGAGGGGCGATTGTCGCCGTACCTTGCTACGGTGTTGAGTATCTTGCTCCATCTGAATTGGAGCGTGTCTTGCGCGGCCTTGAGCCTTCGCTTCTGCTTTTTAAGGCTCCTCGCGGTGGCAACGAGCCTTTTACGGGCATTCTGCTGCTCTGGGTGCCTGTCCGGCGTTATGTCGTCCGGACCATTATCCCTGATAGGATTTGTTTGTTTAGTTTGATTATCCGGATTGTCGTTGTTCGGCAGCGGTTCGCCCTGCTCCAGCGTTGGGTCTGTGTGATCGCTATTTCTGTCGAGGCGGGTTTTGGGGCGGCGCTTGCGTCGCCGCTTTGACTGCTTTTCGAGGAAACAATCCTTCGGTGCATCCCTCCGCTCCTCGTCATCATCTTTTGGTGCGTCCACCATGTATACGTCGTATGATGAGGTGGTGCTCCAGGGCTCAATAGGCGCTGGTTCTTTATCGTCTCCTTCATCGGCGTCCATACCGTCAATGTCGTCGGAGTCGAAGTCGAGCATGTCGGTTAAATCGTCGACAGTGGCTACCAAGTGGGTGGTGGGTGGGCTTTGAACTTCTCCATAGTCCGAATCCCAACCTTGCTAACCGTAGTCCGGCCAGGGCTCTCCTGATAGAGAGAGACTCCAGTGTCTTCAGAATATCGCCGAAGGGCGAGTGCTGAAAGATGTCCATGGTAGTAAACTCCATGACCGGCGCCCAATCAGATCCGATTGGCAGGGGCGCGGGGGCTTCGGAGTCCAGAGAGGAGTCCGGCTCCTCGGAGTCACGAGTCTCACGGAGTGCGGGGCTGGTGTTCGGCTCGATCGCCATTGGGATCTCAGCCCCCAAGGCGGCGTCCAACCGCCCGTCCTCAATCGGCGCAGCTGGCTCCGAACTAGGGGTCGGAGCCAATGCGGGTGCGGCCTCCAGGGCACTGCTCAGCGGCAGAGCTAGATCATGCTCGTCATGACAGTGCGGCGCGCTCGGCAGTGGTTCGAATCCGTCGAAGATCAAGTCCCCGCGGATGTCGGACGTGTAGTTTAAACTTCCGAATCTGACCTGACAGCCAGGGGCGTAGCTTTCGATCTGCTCTAGATGGCCAAGTGAATCGGCCCGCAGTGCGAAGCCGCCAAAGATGAAGATCTGTCCGGGGAGGAAGGTCTCACCCTGGACTGCATCGCCATTGATGATCGTAGGAGCCATCGGGCCTGACGGCGACGGCACAGAGGAACTCTTAATGAAAGCGCCAATGTCGGTGTCAAAACCGGCGGATCTCGGGTAGGGGGTCCCAAACTGTGCGTCTAGGTCGGATGGTAACAGGAGGTAGGGGACACGGAGTTTTACCTAGGTTCGGGCCCTCTCGATGGAGGTAAAACCCTACGTCCTGCTTGATTAATATTGATGGTATGGGTATTACAAGAGTTGATCTACCACGAGATCAGAGAGGCTAAACCCTAGAAGCTAGCCTATGGTATGATTGTTGATGTGTATGTTGTCCCACGGACTAAAACCCTCTGGTTTATATAGACATCGGAGAGGGTTATGGTAACATAGAGTCGGTTACAATGGTAGGAGATCTGATCATCCGTATCTTCAAGCTTGCCTTCCACGCCAAGGAAAGTCCCTTCCGGATGCGGGACGGAGTCTTCAATCTTGTATCTTCATAGCCCGGGAGTCCGGCGGAAGGTATAGTTCGGCTATCCGAACACCCCCTAATCCAGGACTCCCTCAGTACTCGTCACGCCGGACACACTAAATCCGGCCGGGCCGAACACAGTAGACAAAGCTCGTTTGAGTTGCGTCGTGATATAGCCCAATACAGAGGCGCCACACACCCACTATGCTTCATAGATGAAGTAATGGATCATCAAATCCCTGAGGGTTTCAAACCCGTAAACATCGAATCATACGATGGCACAACAGATCCTGTGGTATGGATCGAGGACTATCTCCTTCATATCCACATGGCCCGCGGTGATGACCTACACGCCATCAAATACCTCCCACTCAAGCTTAAAGGACCAGCCCGGCATTGGCTTAACAGCTTGCCAGCAGAATCAATTGGTTGTTGGGAGGACCTGGAAGCTGCATTCCTCGACAATTTACAGGGCACTTATGTGCGACCACCAGACGCCGATGACCTAAGCCACATAATTCAGCAGCCAGAGGAATCGGCCAGACAATTCTGGACACGGTTCCTAACCAAGAAAAATCAAATTGTCGACTGTCCGGACACAGAGGCCCTAGCAGCCTTCAAGCATAACATCCGCGACGAGTGGCTTGCACGGCACCTAGGACAGGAAAAGCCAAAATCTATGGCAGCCCTCATGACACTTATGACCCACTTTTGTGCGGAAGAAGACAGCTAGCTAGCTCGCAGCAATAACATGACCAAGAGTCCTGGTAATTCGGATACCAAGGACAGCAGTGGCAGGTCGCGTCGCAACAAGCAAAAGCGCCGCATTAACAGCGACAATGCTGAGGATACGGCAGTTAATGCCAGATTCAGAGGCTCTAAACCCGGTCAGCGGAAAAGGCCATTCAAAAGAAATATTCCGGGCCCGTCCAGTTTGGACCGAATACTCGACCGCTCATGCCAGATACATGGCACCCCCGAAAAACCATCCAATCACACCAACAGGGATTGTTGGGTGTTCAAGCTGGCAGGCAAGTTAAATGCCGAAAGCAGAGACAAGGAGCTACATAGCGATGACGAGGAGGAGCCCCGGCCGCCGAACAACACTGGACAGAAAGGTTTTCCCCCACAAGTGCGAACGGTGAACATGATATACGCAACCCACGTCCCCAAGAGGGAGCGGAAGCGTGCGCTAAGGGACGTATACGCGATGGAGCCAGTCGCCCCAAAGTTCAACCCATGGCCTTCCCGCCCGATCACTTTTGATCGAAGGGACCACCCCACTAGCATCCGTCATGGCGGATTCGCCGCATTGGTTCTAGACCCAATTACTGACGGATTTCACCTCACTAGAGTCCTTATGGACGGCGGCAGCAACCTGAACCTGCTTTACCAGGATACAGTGCGGAAAATGGTCATCGATCCCTCGAGGATTAAACCCACTAAAACGACCTTTAAAGGCGCCATACCAGGTGTAGAGGCCAACTGTACAGGCTCAGTTACACTTGAAGTGATCTTCGGATCTCCGGATAATTTCCGAAGCGAGGAGTTAATCTTCGACATAGTCCCGTTCCGCAGTGGCTATCACGCACTGCTCGGGCGAACCGCATTTGCTAAGTTCAATGCGGTGTCGCACTACGCATACCTCAAGCTCAAGATACCAGGCCCTCGAGGAGTCATCACGATCAATGGAAACACCGAACGCTCTCTCCGAACGGAGGAGCATAAGGCGGCTATCGCAGCGGAAGTACAAAGCAGCCTCTCAAGGCAATTCTCTAGTCCGGCCGTTAAACGTCTAGACACCGTCAAGCGTGCCCGGAGTAACCTACACCAAGAACGCCCGGCACGCTCAGAGAAAGCATAGCAATGCGGCCCCAACCCCAGCCCTCGCAAACTTGTGAAACCAGTGCTGCGCGTAGATAACTACGCTTTGGAAATACCATGGGCACAGGGGGAGGGGCACCATCACGGCACGCCCGAAACGCGGCTTAAACCGCACTAGGGGCTGTCGATTTCTTAATTTTCTCTTATTTTCAGGACTCCATTCTTCGGAAGTCTTGTTCGGCAGTACAATTGCCGCACAAACGATACAACCAGGGAAGCAGAAAGCTACGCCGCACTACGGAACTCTAAGGTGGTCTCTATAACGAGCAGTATACCTGTTTCGCATAACATTCCGTAGCTCGCCCCTGGAAAGGACATATTTGATAGTCCCATCTTTTGCTTATCGCACTATTTGTATCGTCCTGCTTTGATCGCAGCTTTTTTAAATAAACAATGCATAGCTTCCATCTATTATTGCATTACTCCTTTTTTTTACGAATATATGTTCATTAATGACATGTTGCACCCGTACACTTTGGTACGGCCAATACGCCAGGGGCTTAATTACCCCACAATACGGCGTGAGAAGTCTGAACACTTTCACAAGTGTGGCACCCCGAACTTATAGCATTATATGCATCAGCTCCGAATCATGTCTTGGGTCAATAGTTGGGTTTGCCCGGCTCCTATGTTTTGGTACCTTATGTTCCGTTATATCGGCTAAGGTAGCACTAGGAGAACTACTGCGATTGTGCCCCAGTTGAGCTGGGCTAAGCACCTCAGTAGAGAAAGCTAAAACTGACCGTCATGATGAGGCGAGAGCTGGTCGCCGTTCAAGAGGTTTTCGAGTCCCTAAAGACTTATGCCGCTTCGAGCGAGGAGTCGGCTTTGCCCGGCCTAGGCGTGGATAGCGCCCCAAACTCGGTCTTCGGAACACTAGGGGCTTCACTGAAATTTAAAATTATAGAATTCTATGGCTAAGTGAGAGTGTTCAAGCATTATAGTCCGATTGCCTTGTTCGTTGTGTTGAGCGCCTCCCTCGAAGGACCCAAGAATGGGAAAAAGAGCGCTCATGTTTATCCCGAACACCCCAGCACTCGTGCCATGGGGGCAGAAGCCGACGACTCGCCATCTCTCAAATTTGATAAACGGTCGCACAGAAGGTAATATTTTAAATTCAAAAAGCATTGCTTAGCGCACATGAACAAGTTTTCAGCGCACAGGACAAAACGAGCGAGTTTACTGAAAAATTACATCCGTGGAACATTCATCTGCCACAAGGCGGGCACCCTTCATAACACCCTCATAATACATCTCGGGCTTGCGATGCTCCTTTCCCGGCGGTGGCCCGTCCTTCACAGGCTTCTCAGCATCCAGCTTGCCCCAGTGCACCTTCGCACGGGCAAGCGCCCTATAGGCACCCTCAATGCATACGGAGCGCTTGATGACTTCGAGCCTTGGACAGGCCTCCACCAGCCGCCTCACCAGCCCGAAGTAGCTCCCAGGCATGGCCTCTCCAGGCCACAGCCGGACTATGAGGCCCTTCATGGCCTGTTCGGCCACCTTATGGAGGTCGACCAGCTGTTTCAGCTGCTCACTTAAGGGCACCGGGTGTTCGGCCTCAGCATACTAAGACCAGAACACCTTCTCCGTCGAGCTTCCCTCCTCGGCTCGTTAGAAGGCGGCGGCATCCGACACGCTATGGGGCAAGTCTGCGAATGCTCCTGGAGAGCTCCGAATTCGGGTAAGTAACAAGTAATTCACTTTTACATGCTTGCTTTGCATAAAAAATGCCTTACCCGCCGCTATCTTTTTTATTGCCTCAACCTCCTGGAGGGCCTTCTGGGCTTCATCCTTGGCAGACTTGGCATCTTCAATGGCCGCCGCGAGCTCAGACTCTCGCGTCTTCGAGTCAAGCTCCAAACTCTCATGTTTTTTCATGAGAGCCTGGAGCTCTTGCCGCACCTCGCCAACCTGCGTCTCATGCTTCTCCCGCTCGGTGCGCTCCGTGGCCGCCCTCTTTTCAACCTCGGACAGCGCTTGCTTAAGGGTCGCCACCTCAGTTGTGGCCCCTACAATAGCCACATTAATCCTGTCACTTTTTGCAATTGCACCTTTCACATATTTCAATAAGGTATTTCTTACCTTCCTTCTCCTCGAGCTGCTGCTTGGCTAGGCCGAGCTCTTGCTCGGACCGCTCGAGGTTCTGCTTCAGCGTATCCACCTCCGCAGTCAGTGCGGCGGAGGCCAACAGCGAAGCCTGCATACGCATATTGACTTGATTGTGTTAGACTCCTGCGAATGTTATTAGATCCTCTATTCGGCTTTTCTTTCCGAACGCCGAACAGAGCATCAGGGGCTACTGTCTATGCGGTAATATTTTTACATATTCTTTACTTACCTCAAAGCTTGTTAGAAGGCTGGCACAGGCTTCAGTCAGTCTGCTCTTGGCGGACTGAACCTTCTGGATCACCGCACTCATAATAGTGCGGTGCTCCTCGTCGATGGAGGCGCCGTTAAGCGTCTCCAACAAATTGTCTGGTGCCTCCGGTTGGACGGAGGTCACCGGCTCGGTAGGCTTGCTCCTCTTGGAAGGAGGCTGCCTACCGGAGTCCGGACCGTTGAAGGTTCCGGCGCGGTGTCCGACTCAAGGCCGGACTTGGAGCCCTTGGGGGTTCTATCCCCTTTACGCCTGGAGTCCGGGAGATTGCCTTGCGGCGCCTCCAAGACCACCTCCTCCTGGCTTGGAACCTGTTGGGACGCCACCTCGGCGCCGTCCGTAGGGTGGGGGAGGAAGCCGTCGGAAGCAAATTCACATCCGACGAGTCCAGGGGGCCGCTCGACGACTCGTCGAGCCGGGCCTTGGGCGGACTGCACAATCACGTTCGACGTAAGGAAAAGCTGTGCAATGGGGGAATACTATGAATCACTCTGGTATCCAGATACTTACGATCTCGCCAGGGGCTTGGCCCTGTGAGGCCACTCCTCTTCGCCGTCGTCAGCGTTGGTGGAGTAGTCCGGAGGAGGGGTCTTCCCCCTCTTGGACCCTTCGGCCTCCCCAGTTGGGGCGGCCTTCCTTTTCTTCCCTCCTCCCGCTGGAGGGGAGAGGTCTCTTCTTCCTCCTCCTCGTCTTCGTGGGAGGAGTGCGCCTTGGAGTCATCGGATGATGAATCCGACACCTCCTGGCGCCGGGCACTCTTTCGAGTCCCCGTGGCCTTCTTCTTGGCCTTCTTCTCCGGCACCACATAGGGTGCCGGAACCAGCAGCTTCGCCAAGCGAGCGTCCGCTGGGCCTTCGGGCAAAGGAGCTGGACAGTTGATCTGTCCGGACGTCTCCTGCCAATCCTGTCAAAGGTAAGGGAGCTTAGATCCCGCATGGAGTCAAACTATGAAAAACTAATACCTTGTAAAAGGTAAAAACAGCTTACACACGAGCGCGACGCTGCGTGCTGAATCCGCGATCCTCGATAGCGGATGCGGGGGCCTCGGCGCCCTTGAAAAGCACCTTCCAGGCATCTTCGTACGTCGTGTCGAAGAGCCTGCTCAGAGTTCAGTGCTGCGCCGGGTCGAACTCCCACAGGTTGAAAGCCCGTTGTTGACATGGGAGGATCCGGCGGATGAGCATAATCTGGACTACGTTGACAAGTTTGAGCTTCTTGTCCACCAGGGATTGGACGCATGTTTGGAGTCCGGTCAGCTCTCCTTTTTTACCCCACGATAGGCCCATCTCTTTCTAGGAGGCGAGCCGCGTAGGGGGTCCGGATCGGAACTTAGGGGCAACGACCCATTCAAGGTCGCGCGGCTCGGTGATGTAAAACCACCCCGACTGCCACCCCTTTAGGGATTCCACGAAGGAGCCCTCGAACCATAGGACGTTGGGCATCTTGCCCACCATGGCGCCTCCGCACTCCGCTTGGGTGCCGCGCACCACCTTTGGCTTGACATTGAATGTCTTGAGCCATAGGCCTAAATGGGGGCGGATGCGGAAGAAGGCCTCGCACACAATGATAAACACCAAGATGTTGAGGACAAAGTTCGGGGCTAGATCGTGGAAATCCAGTAGAACATGAGCCCCCGGACAAATGGGTGGAGAGGGAAGCCCAGTCCGCGGAGGAAATTAGGGAGGAACACCACCCTCTCATGGGGCCTAGGGGTGGGGATGAGCTGCCCCTCTTCGGGAAGCCGGTGCGCAATGTCGTTAGACAAGTATCCGGCCTTCCTTAGTCTTTTGATGTGTCCCTCTGTGATAGAGGAGACCATCCACTTGCCTCCCGCTCCAGACATGGCTGGAGAAGGGTGAGGTGGGGTGTGCGGACTTGGGCGCTGGAGCTCGAGTGCACGGAAATGGATAGGCAAAGGAGGAAGAAGGTGTGGATGAAAAGGTGGATCCTTATCCCCTTATATGGGCGGACGCGACTATGCGCCCCCACCAGCCTGGTAAAACTCGCTTATCTCCCAAGCACCGTAGTCAATGGCGTCGTTGGGTTACCCACGCTCGTATTGATGAGAATCCCGAAATAAGGGGACACGATCTCTGCTTTAACAAGACGTGCCAAGGAAACCGCCTCGCTAAACGCGCTGAGGTGGGACAGTAAAACGATTCGAATAAAGACCTGGCCGTGGTGTGATGTCACACTACGGAATACGTCAGCAGATTAGATTTGTGTAAATATTATTCTCTCTATGGCAATATGTGGAAACTTATTTTGCAGAGCCGGACACTACCTTTGTGTTCAAAATCTTCTATGAAGTACTTGGAGGAGGAACCCGCCTTGCAATGCCGAATACAATCTACGCGCCAGACTCGTCGTCATTGAAGCCTGGTTCAGGGGCTACTGAGGGAGTCCTGGATTAGGGGTGTCCGGACAGCCGGACTATACCTTCGGCCGGACTCCTAGACTATGAAGATACAAGATTGAAGACTTTGTCCCGTGTCCGGAAGGGACTTTCCTTGGCGTGGAAGGCAAGCTTGGCGATATGGATATGTAGATCTCCTACCATTGTAACCGACTCTGTGTAACCCTAGCCCTCTCCGGTGTCTATATAAACCGAAGGGTTTTAGTCCGTAGGACGAACAACAATCATACCATAGGCTAGCTTCTAGGGTTTAGCCTCTCTGATCTCGTGGTAGATCTACTCTTGTACTACCCATATCATCAATATTAATCAAGCAGGACGTAGGGTTTTACCTCCATCAAGAGGGCCCGAACCTGGGTAAAACATCGTGTCCCCTGCCTCCTGTTACCATCCGGCCTAGACACATAGTTCGGGACCCCCTACCCGAGATCCGCCGGTTTTGACACCGACAACCACCATTATGTAGAGACTTGATGATGTAGAGATTGCTCAAGATGTGAGTGAGTTGCAATCTCATGCATTTAGATTCATCCAAGTAACTACAAGGGTTAGATAGCATGCAAGGATGCAAAAATATCCAAGACATATAGATAGCATCATGAAAGAAATATCAAGGATTAATCAAAGGCTCATGCCTTGCATGTATCCAAATGGAGTTTCTACTCCAAGTTTGAAGCATCAATGATGTTCCATTCACCTCTCAAACGGAAAAAGACTTTATCATCAAGCGGTTTGGTAAATATATCTGCTAATTGCTTATCGGTGCGAACATGCTTAAGATCAATGTCCCCTTTGGCAACATGATCTCGAATGAAATGATGAAGAACTTCAATATGCTTAGTCCGAGAATGTTGCACGGGATTGTGAGCAATCTTAATAGCACTTTCATTGTCACAAAGCAATGGAACTTGTTTCACATATATCCCATAATCTTTAAGAGTTTGGGTCATCCAAAGTAGTTGAGCACAACATGATCCAGCAGCAATGTATTCCACTTCGGCGGTGGATAAGGATACCGAATTTTGTTTCTTAGAGGACCAAGACACAAGAGATCTACCAAGAAATTGACAAGTACCCTAAGTGGACTTTCTATCAACCTTGTCTCCGGCATAGTCCGAATTGGAGTAACCAACAAGATCAAAAGAAGACCTCTTAGGATACCAAATGCCAAAATTTGGTGTGTGTATCAAGTATCTCACTATCCTTTTCACAGCCTTAAGATGACACTCTTTAGGGGCCACTTGATATCGTGCACACATGCACACACTTAGCATAATATCAGGACGAGAGGCACATAAATATAACAATGAACCAATCATAGAGCGGTAAACTTTTTGATCAACCGGTTCACCATCTTTGGTCAAATCAAGATGTCCACCAGTAGGCATGGGTGTAGACATACCTTTGCATTCTTGCATATTGAACTTCTTGAATAAGTCCTTGGTGTACTTTGTTTGAGAGACAAAGGTACCTTCCTTGGTTTGCTTGATTTGCAAACCAAGAAAGAATTTGAGTTCACTCATCATAGACATCTCAAACTTCTCCGACATTAGCTTTCCAAACTTCTCACTAAAATGAGGGTTAGTTGAACCAAATATAATATCATCAACATAAATTTGGCACACAAATAGTTCTCCATTAACCCTTTTAGTAAAAAGAGTAGAATCAATTTTACCAATTTTAGAGCCTTTTTCAATAAGGAACTTGGTCAAGCATTTATACCATGCTCTAGGAGCTTGTTTGAGACCATAAAGGGCTTTGTGAAGTTTGTAAACATGATTAGGTTTCTTAGGATTGGCAAAGCCGGGAGGTTGCTTAACATAAACTTCCTCCTCAATTTCACCATTCAAAAAAGCACTTTTAATGTCCATTTGGTATAAGGTGATATCATGGTGATTAGCATAAGCAAGTAAGATGCGAATGGACTCAAGTCTAGCAACGGGAGCATATGTCTCACCATAGTCCATACCATCGACTTGAGTGTCGCCTTGGGCGACTAGGCGAGCTTTGTTGCAAACGACTTGACCATCTTCGTCTTGCTTGTTGTGAAACACCCATTTGGTACCAATGATGTTGTGGTTGTTGTCAGGCTTCTCGACCAATGTCCACACTTGCTTTCTCTCAAAGTTGTGTAGCTCTTCATGCATAGCATTAATCCAATCCGGATCTTCCAATGCTTCTTCAACCTTCATAGGTTCAATGCTAGAGATGAATGAGTAATGTTCACAAAAGTTAGCCAAACGAGTTTTAGAGCGAGTGATTCTCCCGGTTTGGATATCATTGTAGATTTGCTCGACGGGATGATCTTTAGCGATTCTTGCTCGAACTCGTGGAAGCTTTGGCTTGGCTCGGGGTGGAACATCCTCTTCATATTGATCTTCTTCTTGGCCTTTTTCATTGTTGACGTTGTCATTCTCTTGTCATGGTGGAGATGGAGGTTGTTGATGTTCATCTTGGTGTACTTCCTCGCTTTCTTCGTCTTGGTGTGTCCCACTTGTGGATGCTTCCATATCAATTATTGGTTCACCTTGTCGTGAGGTGGAAGCTTCCACTTGGATGGACGAGGTACTCTCCTTCACCTCCGTTGGATGAATCTTGCCAATAGACAAGTCTTGGATTGCTTCCGAAGGGTCTTTGTCTCCTACATCAATTGGCAATTTCTCTACTTGTGAGCCGTTAGATTCATCAAACTTCACATCTACCGTCTCTTTAACCTTTCGGGTGAAATTGTTGTAGACATGGTAAGTGTGAGAGTTTGAGCCATAACCAAGTAGGAAACCTTCATAAGATTTAGGAGAAAATTTAGAACGACAATGCTTATCAAGAATGTAGCACTTTGAGCTGAATACTCGAAAGTATCCAACTTGGGGTTTGTTACCGGTAAGGAGCTCGTATGCCGTCTTGACGAGTAGCTTGTGAAGATATAAGTGATTTGTTGCATGACAAGCTATCTGAACCGCTTCCGCCCAAAAGTGTTTTCGAATCTTGTACTCATCAAGCATCGTTCTTGCCATCTCAATAAGAGTCTGGTTCTTCCTCTCAACAACTTCATTTTGTTGAGGTGTGTACGTAGCTGAGAACTCATGTGAAATCCCCTCTTCGTTAAGAAAGGTATCCACATTTGCATTCTTGAACTCCATCCCGTTATCGCTCCGAACCTTCTTGATTTTCACGTCAAATTGATTTTGGGCCTTCCTAGCGAAGTTTTTGAAGATCTTTTGGACCTGCGATTTGTCATCAAGAAAGAACACCCACGTAAATTTTGAAAAATCATCAAATATGACTAGACCAAATGAGTTACCACCGAGACTCTTGTAGGCATTGGGATCAAAGAGATCCATGTGAAGCAGCTCGAGTGGTCTTCTCATGGTCATGATGTTCTTTGCGCGATGACTTCCTGATACGTCTCCAATGTATCTATAATTTTGTATTGTTCCATGCTATTATATTATCAACCTTTAATGTTTTATATGTTATTTTATATGATTTTTGGGACTAGCCTATTAACCTAGAGCCCAGTGCTAGTTTCTGTTTTTTCCTTGTTTTAGAGTATCACAGAAAAGGAAAATCAAACGGAGTCCAATTGACCTGAAACTTCACGGAACTTATTTTTGGACCAGAAGAAGCCCACGGAGTATCGGAGTTGGACCAAGAGAGTCCCGGGCTGCCCACGAGGGTGGGGGTGCGCCCACCCCCCCTGGGCGTGCCCCCCTGCCTCGTGGACAGCTCGGAAGTCCACCGACGTACTTCTTCCTCCCATATATACCCTAAAAACTTCGGGGAGCAGAATAGATCCGGAGTTTCGCCGCCAGAAGCCTCTGTAGCCACCGAAAACCAATCTAGACCCGTTCCGGCACCCTGCCGGAGGGGGAATTCCTCTTCGGTGGCCATCTTCATCATCCTGGTGCTCTCCATGACGAGGAGGGAGTAGTTCTCCCTCGGGGCTGAGGGTATGTACCAGTAGCTATGTGTTTGATCTCTCTCTCTCGTGTTCTTGAGGTGGTACGATCTTGATGTATCGCGAGGTTTGCTATTATATTTGGATCCTATGATGTTTCTCTCCCTCTACTCTCTTGTAATGGATTGAGTTTTCCCTTTGAAGTTATCTTATCGGATTGAGTATTTAAGGATTTGAGAACACTTGATGTATGTCTTGCGTGGGATACCCGTGGTGACAATGGGGTATTCTATTGATCCAGTTGATGTATGTTTTGGTGATCAACTTGCGGGTTCCGTGACCTTGGGAATCTATGCATGGGGGTTGGCACAAGTTTTCGTCTTGACTCTCCAGTAGAAACTTTGGGGCACTCTTTGAGGTCCTATGTGTTGGTTGAATAGATGAATCTGAGATTGTGTGATGCATATCGTATAATCATACCCACGGATACTTGAGGTGACATCGGAGTATCTAGGTGACATTAGGGTTTTGATTGATTTGTGTCTTAAGGTGTTATTCTAGTATGAACTCTAGGGTTGTTTGTGACACTTATAGGAATAGCCCAACGGATTGATTGGAAAGAATAACTTTGAGGTGGTTTCATACCCTACCATAATCTCTTCGTTTGTTCTCCGCTATTAGTGGCTTTGGAGTGACTCTTTGTTGCATGTTGAGGGATAGTTATGTGATCCAATTATGTTATTATTGTTGAGAGGACTTGCACTAGTGAAAGTATGAACCCTAGGCCTTGTTTCTAGGATTGCAATACCGTTTGTGCTCACTTTTATCATTAGTTACCTTACTGTTTTTATATTTTCGGATTACAAAAACCTATATCTACCATCCATATACTACTTGTATCACCATCTCTTTGCCGAACTAGTGCACCTATACAATTTACCATTGTATTGGGTGTGTTGGGGACACAAGAGACTCTTTGTTATTTGGTTGCAGGGTTGCTTGAGAGAGACCATCTTCATCCTACGCCTCCTACGGATTGATAAACCTTAGGTCATCCACTTGAGGGAAATTTGCTACTGTCCTACAAACCTCTGCACTTGGAGGCCCAACAACATCTACAAGAAGAAGGTTGTGTAGTAGACATCACTTCCTCCAACCTGTTTTCCTGCCTGACAAGCACTACAAAGTCTATCCTTGTCAAATATGACATCTTTTATCCCAAGGATATGATCACCTTTGATAAGCTTATCAAGATTCCGCATACCCACATGACCTAGTCTTCTATGCCACAACCAGCCTTTAGAAGATTTAGCAATTAAGCAAGTTCTAGGTTGAGCCTTTTTAGTGAAATCAACAATGTAAAGATCACCTCTACGTATACCGGTGAAGACCATTTTATGATTGTCTCTATGAAACACTTGGCAATCTACTTCAGTAAACAGGACATTGAAACCAAAATCAGCAAGTCTAGATACTGAAAGTAAATTGTACCCAAGAGATTCAATGGGCATGACATTTTGTATGGAGCTATCATGTGAGATGGCCACCTTACCTAGGCCAACCACCAAAGGTGACATACTTTCGAGGACCATCGTTTTTAGCAAGCTCACGAAACATAACTTTGTCTCCGGTCATATGATCAGTACATCCACTATCAAGGACCCATTCCTTTCCTCCAGCCATGTAGCCGCGAAGATTAGCCATAAAACCAAAATGTCTCATTGCATCATCAAGATCATAGTCACTATCGTCATCCTCATCACAGTATCCATGTTCAACATCGTTATGTGGTGGATCAATTCCTAGAGAGAGGGATTCATTAGAAGTATGATCGTAACAATGTTCATCTCTATGAATTCTAATGGCTTTGGAAATGATATTGCTAATGATTCCAACATCTCCTTTGGCACTCGTAAGATTAGTAAGCTCAAATAGGCAGTCACCAAATTTGGGATCATTGGAGATCATCTTAATTAAGGCAATAGACTTATGAAGGATTTCGTCCAAATTTTTCAAGGAATAATTTGGAAATCATTCCTCAAGAAATCTCCATATAGTATAGGCACAATCAAGAGTAGGCAAACTAGCAATCAAGTTTTTGGGTACACCTCTAATGATAAGATAGATAGTTCTAAGATTGTGAATCCTGTCAAGATCCTCTTCGGGTGTAGGACACAAAGGATCAATATGAGGTGCACAAGGACTAGTGATGTACTTGTTCAAATGATATTCATTGAAAATCTCAAGCATTTCATTTTTCCACTCATAGAAGAACTCTTCATCAAGAATAGGCACTCTACGTCTAAGACTCCCCAAAGTAGACACATACATCTTCCTCCAAAGGTGTTTAAACCAAGGCAATGGAGACCAATGCTCTGATACCAATTGGAAGGATCGAGAAGAGGTGTCTATAGGGGGGTGAATAGACTCTAATCAAGAAAAGTTGCAGTTTTTAATTCTTAGGTTCATGTGAAGTATTAGCACAAGTTTAAGTATCCACAATACATATCAAGCAAGCATGCAAGCATTCGAAGAGTATATGAGCAGCGAAAAGTAAAGCATGCAACTTGCAAGAATGTAAAGAGAAGGGATTGGAGTGTGCAAACGCAATTGGAGACACGGAGATTTTTGGCGTGGTTCCGATAGGTGGTGCTATCGTACATCCATGTTGATGGAGACTTCAACCCACGAAGGGTAACGGTTGCGCGAGTCCACGGAGGGCTCCACCCACGAAGGGTCCATGAAGAAGCAACCTTGTCTATCCCACCATGGTCGTCGCCCACGAAGGACTTGCCTCACTAGGGTAGATCTTCATGAAGTAGGCGATCTCCTTGCCCTTACAAACTCCTTGGTTCAACTCCACAATCTTGTCGGAGGCTCCCAAGTGACACCTAGCCAATCTAGGAGACACCACTCTCCAAGAAGTAACAAATGGTGTGTTGATGATGAACTCCTTTCTCTTGTGCTTCAAATGATAGTCTCCCAAACACTCAACTCTCTCTCATAGGATTGGATTTTGTAGAAAGAAGATTTGAGTGGAAAGCAACATGGGGAAGGCTAGAGATCAAGATTTATGTGGTTGGAATGGAATATCTTGACCTCAACACAAGTGTAGGTGGTTCTCTCTCAGAAAATATGTATTGGAAGTGTAGGCATGTTCTGATGGCTCTCTACACGAATGAAGAGTGGGTGGAGGGGTATTTATAGCCTCCACACAAAATCTAACCATTACACACAAATCACCAAACTCGGTGGGATCGATTCAGAGAACTCGGTCAGACCGATTTGGTTCATAATGTGACCGTCAGGTGTTTCGGTGGGACCGACTAGACCAACTCGGTGAGACCGATGTGCTAGGGTTAGGGTAAATCCAAAACTCTGTTTGACCGATTACACAAACTCGATGGGACCGATTTGGGTAATAAGCGAAACAGAGAGTTGGTCAAGCGAACTCGGTGGGGCCGATTGCATATCTCACTGGGACCGAAAATATTGCAATAGGTAACAAAGAGTTCGCAAGCCCATCTCGGTGAGACCGAGATCCCACCGGTGAGACCGAACTGATTAGGGTTTCTGGCAGTGGCTATGTCAACTGAACTCGGTGGCTCCGGATAGGAAGAATCGGTGGGGCCGAGTTTGACTTTTGGTTTGGGACAAATTTGGAAGTGAGAAAGTGGTTGAGGGATTTGGAGCATATCACTAAGCACCTGAGCAAGCTAGCCACTAAGCAACACCTCATCCCTTCTGTCACATCCCTAGTTCTAGTATGTTATAGGTTTGCTTTGTGCATCATGTTAAGTTCCAAATGAAATTGAAATGGGGATATTTCAAACCCTAGCACCAAAGCAAATTCAAATAGGTTCAATTTAAAAATGGAATTTCGATAAACCCAAAATGCTCTTCAAAAATGTTCATGGTCTTTGGAAAATGTTGCAAGCAACAACCAGAGGTGATGCACATTTTTGCTAAACATTTTGGATTTTTGAATGAACCCATATGTATTTGAATTGGAGCTGTTTAAAATAATATAAATATTTTAGAGGCTCCAAAAATGTTGGAATTTGGTGAGGGCCTCTGGTATATTATAACTAGTGGTCACAAGGAATCTCAACATTTTTATATTTGTGCTGGTATTAATTTTTAAGTCAAAAACAAATGTCAGAAATAGAAAAGAAAACAAAAAAAGGAAAAGCTTACCTGAGGCCTGGCACTATTACAGCCCAGCTGGCCAGCCCACCAGGGGCAGCCCCGTCTTCTACCTCTTGCCAGTAGGCAGAGGAGAAGCTAAGCATGACGCACGCGCGCGGCCACCGCGTGCCACCTCCACCCTGCCTGGCTGTCCTCCCGTCGCCTGGACCTCCCTCGCGTTGCCACGCACCCCTGGACCTCTCTCACTCTCTCGTGCGCTCCTCCCCTCCTCTGATTTCTCTTCCCCGCAGCGCCACTGAGCGCAGCCGATGCCACCGCTCGCCGTTGTCGCGGCCACCGCCTCCCTCTCGCCTCCCCGACGTGCCCCAGGGATTCGCCTCGTCGCCTTCGTCCTCATCGTCGAGCCACACATCATCGGGAGCTCTGCTTCGCCAGCAATTCCGTCGTCTTCAACCTCTCGGCCACCGAGATCGCCGGCACCCGACCGTCGTCTCTGACTCGTCCCCGAGCCCGCTGACCATCCCGTCACCTCTACTGTGAGATTCTGCGTCTGTTCCCCCTCTTCCCGAACTCGTTTACGCCCCGCAGCCGTCGCCCCCTTGTCGACTGAACCGTGTCGCCGCCCGAGCTCATCGGCGGCAATGCTCCGGTGACCATTTGGTCCCAGACGCGTGTCCACCGAGCTTGCTGCCCCGCGCTGAGCCTCGCTAGCGCCTCCCCTTGCCCGCTTGCACCCCGCAACGCTAACCCCGCGCGCACCCGAGC
Source organism: Triticum aestivum (assembly GCF_018294505.1). Lineage (NCBI taxonomy): Eukaryota > Viridiplantae > Streptophyta > Magnoliopsida > Poales > Poaceae > Triticum > Triticum aestivum. The sequence continues at coordinate 670,217,981 of NC_057797.1, read as the reverse complement.
TCCGGCTGCCGCACTTGTCGTCGCCGGCGCCACTCCGGCCGCTTCCCGGCCGCGCTACCACCACGGCTGGATGCGGACGAGCGTCCGCATCCCGTAGCTGCACTCCGCGCGCCAAATGGCCCCCTGTAGGCAAAACCCGCAGCGCACCGCCGCGTCTGGACTCACCGGCGGCTAAACGCCGGCGACCGCTGACCTTTGACCGGCGTGGGTTGACCCCACAGCCCAGTTTGACCTCCCCCTCTCTCTCACTGACTTGTGGGCCCCGCCCGACTAATTACTATAGTTAGCACTAATTAACTAACTAGGTTAGCTACTACAGTCAATGGCTAGTGGGCCCTGCCTAGTTAGTTAGGACTAACTAACTTGTTGACTGGGTCACTGACCAGTGGGACCCACTGGTTAGGTTTGACCTGTTCAGCCCCGTTGACTCGCTTACGTCATGCTGACGTAGTGCTGGCGCAGTTATTCTTTTTCTGGAATTATTTTAACTCAGGAAGTTCCAGAATATTGCCTAAACTTCAAAAAATCATAATAATTCAACCGTAGCTCAGAATGAAATAAATTATATATGAAAAATTATCAGAAAAATGCAAGGAATCCATTTACGCCAGTTACATGCATGAAAAACAAACTTATACATGCTGTACAAGTGAAACCATAATATGGGCATTTTAAATGCTTCATTTCGAATTGCATTTGAATCTTTGATTCAAATGGGCTTCAACCAACTTGGTAGCATCTTGCATTAGCCCAAACACTAGCATTTGCACATGTCATGTTCATGCATCATTTTGTTGCATTTGTTTGTGTATTGATTGCCAGCACCGTTTCTTCTCGATAGGTTCCACTCCGGAAGGTGTTCCCGAGTACCTGCCAGAGGAGCCGTACCCCTTCGTCATTCTATCAGGCAAGAAAACCCCCTTGAGCATCTCGATAAATCCCACTCTCTCGCTCCTGCTCCTTTTACTGCATTAGGACAACAACGATTCAACTGCTACTTTCTGCTGCGGTAGTTGAACCCATTCCTCTGCATGACCTGTCATTGCCACCGTAAATAGTTGAAACCCACTAGCATGAGTAGGAGTTGCTTGAGCCTTGATGTGCTTACTCATCCATGCTTGTTTTCTTTATGCCAGCTATGCTTAGAGTTGTGTCAGGTCTGATTCATCGGGAATGAATCGGAGTGGTGAACATGTCCTACCGATAAAGGCTAAGTGTGTGAACACGTTTTGGTAAAGGTAGCGATGAGAGGCCATGTAGGAGTACATGGTGGGTTGTCTCATTGGAACCGTCCCTAAGCACTGAGTTATGTGTATGTTATCCAAGTCCAGTGACTACCACACATTGGGTTCCGGTTATCCGGCCCCTCTTGGCTTATTAATCCACTTGATCTCTGTCCAGGAGTTGCAACTAGTTTCTGGCGTTTGTAGGTAGTGCTACTTGTCTACCAGGTGGTGTCCGACGGGACGAGCTTGGGACAGACTAGGCACCGTGGCACGGTGTACCGAGTGGCACCCGGATGGTGGGCTTGGGAACCCTGCTCACATTGTTTGGGGCCATGAGCGACACCCCGGCCGGATCTCCTTGCGGATGGAACCCGAATAGGCGATAAACCTGGATGAGAGACTTGTGTGGTTAGTCAGGTCGTGGCCGACACCCTCGCCCGGCTTCCGCTTGAAGGTTGCCAAGGTACATGACGTGTACAGGGTGATAAGTGGCGAGAGCATGTGTGAAGAAGTACACCCCTGCAGGGTCAACATCATCTATTCGAATAGCCGTTTTCCTCGGATATGGAAACTTAGAGGACTTATATAGTACATAGACAACTTGAAGTGGATACTCTAAAATCCGCAAGATAAGAGTGAGTGCTATGGATGGCCTTCTCGTAGGGAGACGGGAACGGATCCATAGTGGAGTATTGATATGGTGAATATGTGGACTCGTGTGCGTCTTCTCACCTCAAAGAAGTTTCTGATACTCGTAGTATAGGCTAGCCACTGAGTCAAAGTTGGCTTGCTGCTGTTAAAACTCCACCACCCCCTTTGTTGATAATGTTGCATATGTAGATAGTTCTGATGTAAGACTTGCTAAGTACCTTCGTACTCATGTTTGCTTATTTATGTTTTGCAGTTGGTTACACTAGTGACTTCGACGAGTAGCTTGTATCCCAGCTACGATCTTGTACCCTTGGGAGGGTCGTGTTTAGTCAGGCTTCTTAGTCTTTTCCTTTTGTAGTTGTCTGTACTCAGACATGTAATGCTTCCGTTGCTTGTATGCTCTGGATGATGGGTCATGAGACCCCTGTTTGTATTGAATGCTATGTGGCTCTTCTGGGCCTTTATCTATATGAGTTTGAGTTATGTTGTGATGCCATGTTGTACAGCACATACTTGCATGTTATGCGTACGTGTAACGTGTATTGCTATGTGTGGGATCCGACAACCTAGTTGTTTATCCCTGGTAGCCTCTCTTATGGGGAAATGTAGTCTTGTGCTTCCATGATCCATAGTAGTCCGCTACAGCCCGGTTCACTAGAGTCCTGCTAGCCCAGCACTACTGCTCCAGAACACTTGACTGGCCGGCATGTGATTCACTTCGTTCTTGTGTCTGTCCCTTCGGGGAAATGTCACGCGGTGACATCCGGAGTCCTGCCTAGCCTGCTACAGCCCGGGTTCTCGGAGTCCTGTTAGCCTAGTGCTACAGCCCGGATTCATACGCTGTTGACCGACATGCTCGAGGTTGATTCATGTATGCCTGTCCCTGTAAGTTAGTGCCACTTTGGGTTCACGACTAGTCATGTCGGCCCGGGTTCTCTGTCATATGGATGCTAGCGACACTATCATATACGTGAGCCAAAAGGCGCAAACGGTCCTGGGCCAGGTAAGGTGGCACCCGTGGGAATACCGTGCGTGAGGCCGCAAAGTGATATGAAGTGTTACATGCTAGATCGGTGTGACTTAGGATCGGGGTCCCGACAGCGTTGGTATCAGAGACTGACTGACTATAGGATTACCAAGCCAAACTGGTCGAAGTTGAGTCTAGAAATGCTTTAGCTATATAAGGGAATTGATTGTGGAAGGGAACGTAAGGCTCTTTTTACTCCTTTACCTCATGTCATTCTTTCTGAGTCAGCCTCTTCTTTTCTACGAGGGTTAAGGCCTAGGCTTCTCCTCTATCTCTCAGGATGACGTGTTACTAAACCGTAAAGTCTTAGGATTGTTGGGTTGTGTCTCCATACAGTTCTAATACTTCCGTGTGTCATCAGTTTGACCCAGAACCTTGATATTATGATGCTGAGTGATTATGCTATTCCTTTGATGAATGTCTCAAAATCTTTTTGAGCATTTACAGCCGTTATGCTGCCAAAATTTTCTTAGGATTTCAAGAGTTTCCAATGCTTTTGCATTACATTCCACATCCTCATGTCGATGCTAATTCCATCCTTGTTTCCTTGGTTTCTGTGCCAGGATGTCGTCTGCTAACCGAGGTTCAGTTGCTCATAGCAAGAACCACGGAGATGGTAGGGATGAGGATCCTCCTGACCAGCTTTTGATGGCAGAGTTCTTGTTAGCATCCGAGAGGAACAAGCGTGAGACTAACCGCTTGCTAGCACAGATTGAGCAGAACACCGCACATCAGCGTAAGAAGTTGGTTTCTATCATCGACTTCATTGGTCTGAAACCATGCACCTTCCATCATTCCATTGAGCCACTCGATGCGGATGACTGGCTCCGGAGCATCACTCACAAGTTGTATTCTGCGAACATAGCTGAAGGTGACAAGGTCACCTATGCTACCTATCACCTGGAAGGTCCTGCTAGTATTTGGTGGCAGAGCTATGAGGCTATGCTTCTAGCTAGCCAGATTCCTACCTAGAGGGATTTCACCGAGGCTTTCCGTGAGCATCACATTCCTCAGGCTCTCATTGACCGCAAGAGGGAGGAGTTCTATAGTTTTACCCAGGGTAAGTTGCCTGTTGATGCTTACAGTAGAGAGTTTGGAAACCTCGCCCGCTATGCTATAGAAGAAGTGTCCACAAACGCCAAGAAGTAGGCTAGGTTCCGGAAGGGTCTCAACCCTAAGTTGCGTCGTGATCTCCACCTGCATCATTGTGATACTTTCCAGGCTCTTGTGAACAAGGCCATTAATGTAGAGACAGCTCAGCTCACTTACGAGGAGTCTCGTAAGCACAACCGTGATCTGGGTTCTTCCTCCCGCTCTAGCTCTCAGAAGCGACGAATTTGGATTCCGAACTCAGCTCTTCCACCTGGATATGCACCGAGGCCATCTGATGTGGTGCCTCACCCAGCTCAGCAATGTGCTCCACCCAGGCCTATTAGTGGACCACTTGCCAATATAGGTCCACGTCCTACCTCAGGAACGTGCTTCACCTGCGGAGAACCAGGACACTGTGCACATGGCTGCCCTCAGTCCAGTTATACTCCACCCCAGTCCGAGAGGTCCGCTGGCCGTGAAAAGCCATCAGGCAAGATGATCAGTACCAAGCCAGCCTCCATTGGACGTGGACATGTGCATCACGTCTCAGCTAGAGACGCCCATGATGATCCAGATGTCGTTCTTGGTACACTCCTTGTCAATTGCCATCCAGCATCGGTTTTGTTCGATACTGGAGCATCTCATTCCTTCATTTCTGAAAGCTACGCTAACTTGCCCAACATGTCATTTTGTGATATGCCCTCTCCACTAGTCATTCAAACTCCTGGATCCAAATGGCAAACTTCTAGTGTAAGCCATGGTAATGAAATCCTTGTTGATAGACTTGTATTCCTTGCATCACTTATAGCCCTCAAGTCTACAGATATCAACATCATCTTGGGTATGGACTGGATGAAAGCTCATTATGCCAAGATTGATTGTTACACAAGGTCTGTTCAGCTTACACACCCATCTGGCAAGATAGTCACCGTCTCCACTAGAGTTGCAAAGCGCCAACTCTATTCTCTTAATGCCAGCCCTCTTCCAGACCTTGAAGATATCCCAGTAGTCCGTGACTTTCCGGATGTCTTTCCAGAAGAAGTACCAGGTGTCCCACCTGACAAAGATGTAGAGTTTGTCATAGAACTTGTCCCAGGAACTGTTCCAATCTCTAGGAGACCATACAAGATGGCACCTTTGGAGCTAGCCGAGCTTAAGAAACAGCTTGATGAGTCCTTGCAAAAGGGTTTCATCCGTCCCAGTTCTTCTCCTTGGGCTTGTCCTGTCCTCTTCGTCAAGAAGAAGGATGGTACGGATCGGATGGTTGTAGATTATCGTCCCATTAATGTGGTCACGATAAAGAACAAGTATCCGCTCCCCAGGATCAACGACCTGTATGATCAGCTCACTGGATCCTCAGTCTTTTCCAAGATGGATTTGAGGTTAGGCTACCACCAAATCAAAATCAGAAACGGGGACATCCCCAAAACGGCCTTTGTCACTCGTTATGGTCAATATGAGTACACCGTGATGTCTTTCGGCCTGACCAATGCTCCAGCTACTTTCTCCCACTTGATGAACTCGATCTTTATGGAGTACTTAGATAAGTTCGTCGTGGTTTATCTCGATGATATTCTTATTTACTCGAAGAACGAGGAAGAGCATGCCGAACATCTTAGACTTGTGTTAGAAAAACTCAGAGAGCACCGCCCTTATGCCAAGTTCTCCAAGTGTGAATTTTGGTTGCCAGAAGTGACCTATTTGGGCCACGTGATCTCTGGTAAGGGCATTGCTGTCAATCCCAAGAGAGTTAAAGCCCTTCTCGATTGGACTCCACCCGAAACGGTCAAACAAGTTAGGAGTTTCCCTGGTCTAGCTAGTTATTATCGCCGCTTCATTGAAAACTTCTCCAAAGTGGCCAAACCCCTGACGGAACTTCTCAAGAAAGATAAAAAGTTTGAGTGGTCCCCACAGTGTGAGCGCAGTTTTCAGGAACTGAAAAGACGCCTAACTTCTGCGCCCATACTCGTGCCACCGGATTTCACTAAAGACTTTGTTATCTATTGCGATGCTTCGCGTCAAGGACTAGGTTGCATTCTTATGCAGGATCATCATGTGATTGCCTATGCATCTCAACAGTTGCATCCACGGGAGGAAAATTATCCTACACATGATCTAGAGCTTGTAGCCGTAGTCTATGCACTTAAGACTTGGCGACATTACCTTCTTGGTAACCATTGCGAAATCTACACTGACCATCAGAGTCTCAAGTATATCTTCACCCAACCGGATCTGAATCTCAGAAAAAGACGTTGGTTGGAGTTGATCTCGGATTACGACTTAGGAATCACCTACACCATAAGCAAAGCCAATGTCATGGCTGATGCTTTAAGTCATAAATTCTATTGCAACAACCTCATGTTGCAACAATGTCAACCACCCCTCCATGAGGAATTCTGTAAGCTTAACCTTCACATAGCTCCTCATGGTTCCCTTTCTACCTTGGTGGCGAAACCTACCCTTACGGATCAGATCATAGAGGCTCAGAAGCATGATACAGGAATCTCCCGGATCAAGAAAAATATTTCCAAGGGAGTTGCTGGTTGTTTCTCTATGGATGAACGAGGTGTTGTTTACTTTGGAAACCATTTTGTGGTTCCCAAATGTCAACAGATGCAGCAACTGATCCTTAAGGAGGCCCATGAATCTCCTCTCACGATTCATCCCGGTAGTACCAAGATGTATCAGGACCTACGCCTGAGGTTACGGTGGACTAGGATGAAGAGAGAAATCGCTCAGTATATTGCCAACTATGACGTTTGCCGTCGCGTTAAGGCAGAGCATCAAAGACCTGCTGGCACCCTTCAACCTTTAGCTATTCCCGAGTGGAAATGGGACAAAGTTGGTATGGACTTCATCACCGGCTTTCCCAGGACCAAGAAAGGAAATAATGCTATCTTCATAGTCATTGATCGTCTTTCCAAAGTGGCTCACTTCCTACCTGTTCGAGAGAGTATCACTGCTAGTCAGCTCGCTGACTTATATATCTCCCGAATAGTGTCACTCCATGGTGTTCCACTAGAGATCAATTCAGACCGTGGTAGTCTTTTCACCTCTCATTTCTGGGAGAGTTTCCAAACTACCATGGGCACCCATCTTTCCTTCAGTACCGCTTTCCACCCTCAATCAAGTGGTCAGGTGGAACGGGTCAACCAAATTCTTGAAGACATGCTTAGAGCTTGTGTTATCTCATTCGGTATGGATTGGGAGAAGTGTCTTCCTTTCGCCGAGTTTGCCTATAACAATAGCTATCAATCCAGTCTTAGGAAAGCACCCTTCGAGATTCTGTATGGACGAAGATGTCGAACACCTTTGAACTGGTCAGAAACCGGTGAAAGACAATTCTTTGGACCGGATATGGTCCAGGAGGTAGAAGAGCAAGTTCGCATTATTCGTGAAAATTTGAAAACAGCCCAATCTCGTCAAAAGAGCCAGTATGACCGTCATCATAAGGAAGTGGCTTATGAAGTTGACGACAAGGCTTACCTTCGGGTTACTCCTTTGAAGGGTACCCATCGTTTCGGTATCAAGGGCAAGTTGGCTCCTCGTTACATTGGTCCTTTTCGCATTCTCGCGAAACGAGGAGAGGTTGCCTACCAATTGGAACTACCCCCACATCTTTCTCGAGTTCATGATGTCTTCCACGTTTCTCAACTCAGGCGTTGCTTCTTGGATCCCATTCGTGGAGTGGACCATGAAACGCTTGATCTCCAAGATAACCTCACTTATCGAGAGTACCCCATTCGCATTCTGGATCAAGCAGAGTGTGTCACTCGACGTCATAACATCAAGTTTCTCAAGGTTCAATGGTCTCATCATTCCGAGAGAGAAGCTACTTGGGAGCGAGAAGATCGTCTTCGACTTGAGTACCCTGCTTTCTTTCCGCCGACTCCTGAATCTCGGGACGAGATTTTCCGAGTGGGGGCGAGTTGTCACATCCCTAGTTCTGGTATGTTATAGGTTTGCTTTGTGCATCATGTTAAGTTTCAAATGAAATTGAAATGGGGATGTTTCAAACCCTAGCACCAAAGCAAATTCAAATAGGTTCAATTTAAAAATGGAATTTCAATAAACCCAAAATGATCTTCAAAAATGTTCATGGTCTTTGGAAAATGTTGCAAGCAACAACCAGAGGTGATGCACATTTTTGCTAAACATTTCAAATTTTTGAATGAACCCATATGCATTTGAATTGGAGCTGTTTAAAATAATATAAATATTTTAGAGGCTCCAAAAATGTTGTAATTTGGTGAGGGCCTCTGGTATATTATAACTAGTGGTCACAAGGAATCTCAACATTTTTATATTTGTGCTGGTATTTATTTTTAAGTCAAAAACAAATGCTAGAAATAGAAAAGAAAACAAAAAAAGGAAAAGCTTACCTAAGGCCTGGCACTGTTACAGCCCAGCTGGCCAGCCCACCTGGCGGCCCAGCCCACCAGGGGCAGCCCCGTCTTCTACCTCTTGCCAGTAGGCAGAGGAGAAGCTGAGCATGACGCACGCGTGCGGCCACCGCGCGCCACCTCCACCCTGCCTGGTTATCCTCCCATTGCCTGGACCTCCCTCGCGTCGCCACGCACCCCTCGACCTCTCCCACTATCTCCCGCGCTCCTCCCCTCCTCTGATTTCTCTTCCCCACAGCGACACCGAGCGCAGCCAACGCCACCGCTCGCCATTGCCACGGCCACCGCCTCCCTCTCGCCTCCCCGACGTGCCCCAGGGATTCGCCTCGTCACCTTCGTCCTCATCGTCGAGCCACACATTGCCGGGAGCTCTGCTTCGCCAGCAATTCCGTCGTCTTCAACCTCTCGGCCGCTGAGATCGCCGATGCCCGACCGTCGTCCCCGAACCCGTTGACCATCCCGTCGCCTCCGCTATGAGATTTTGCGTTTGTTCCCCCTCTTACCGAGCTCGTTTACGCCCCGCAGCCGTCGCCCCCTTGTCGACCGAACCGTGCCGCCGCCCGAGCTCGTCGGAGGCAATGCTCCGGTGACCATTTGGTCCCAGACACGTGTCCACCGAGCTTGCTGCCCCGCGCTGAGCCTCGCAAGCGCCTCCCCTTGCCCGCTTGCACCCCGCAACGCTAACCCCGTGTGCGCACGAGCTCCGGCCGCCGCACTCGTCGTCGCCGGCGCCACTCTAGCCGCTTCTCGGTCGCGCCACCACCACGGCTGGATGCGGACGAGCGTCCGCATCCCGTAGCTGCACTCCGTGCGCCAAATGGCCCCCTGTAGGCAAAACCCGCAGCGCATCGCCGCGTCTGGACTCGCCGGTGGCTAAAGCCGGCGACCGCTGACCTTTGACCGGCGTGGGTTGACCCCACAGCCCAGTTTGACCTCCCCCTCTCTCTCACTGACTTGCGGGCCCCGCCCGACTAATTACTATAGTTAGCACTAATTAACTAACTAGGTTAGCTACTACAGTCAATGACTAGTGGGCCCTACCCAGTTAGTTAGGACTAACTAACTTAGTTAGTTGACTGGGTCACTGACCGGTGGGACCCACTGGTCAGGTTTGACCTGTTCAGCCCCATTGACTCGCTTACGTCATGCTGACGTAGTGTTGGAGCAGTTATTCTTTTTCTGGAATTATTTTAACTCAGGAAATTCCAGAATATTGCCTAAACTTCAAAAAATCATAATAATTCAACCGTAGCTCAGAATGAAATAAATTATCTATGAAAAATTATCAGAAAAATGCAAGGAATCCATTTATGCTAGTTACATGCATGAAAAACCAACTTATACATGTTGTACAAGTGAAAACATAATATGGGCATTTTAAATGCTTCATTTTGAATTGCATTTGAATCTTTGATTCAAATGGGCTTAAACCAACCTGGTAGCATCTTGCATTAGCCCAAACACTAGCATTTGCACATGTCATGTTCATGCATCATTTTGTTGCATTTGTTTGTGTATTGATTGCCGGCACCGTTTCTTCTCGATAGGTTCCACTCCGGAAGGTGTTCCCGAGTACCTGCCAGAGGAGCCATACCCCTTCATCGTTCTATCAGGCAAGCAAACCCCTTGAGCATCTCGATAAATCCCACTCTCTCGCTCCTACTCCTTTTACTGCATTAGGACAACAACGATTCAACTGCTACTTTCTGCTGCGGTAGTTGAACCCATTCCTCTGCATGACCTGTCATTGCCACCGTAAATAGTTGAAACCCACTAGCATGAGTAGGAGTTGCTTGAGCCTTGATGTGCTTACTCATCCATGCTTGTTTTCTTTATGCCAGCTATGCTTAGAGTTGTGTCAGGTCTGATTCATCGGGAATGAATCGGAGTGGTGAACATGTCCTACCGATAAAGGCTAAGTGTGTGAACACGTTTTGGTAAAGGTAGCGATGAGAGGCCATGTAGGAGTACATGGTGGGTTGTCTCATTGGAACCGTCCCTAAGCACTGAGTTATGTGTATGTTATCCAAGTCCAGTGACTACCACACATTGGGTTCCGGTTATCCGGCCCCTCTTGGCTTATTAATCCACTTGATCTCTGTCCAGGAGTTGCAACTAGTTTCTGGCGTTTGTAGGTAGTGCTACTTGTCTACCAGGTGGTGTCCGACGGGACGAGCTTGGGACAGACTAGGCACCGTGGCACGGTGTACCGAGTGGCACCCGGATGGTGGGCTTGGGAACCCTGCTCACATTGTTTGGGGCCATGAGCGACACCCCGGCCGGATCTCCTTGCGGATGGAACCCGAATAGGCGATAAACCTGGATGAGAGACTTGTGTGGTTAGTCAGGTCGTGGCCGACACCCTCGCCCGGCTTCCGCTTGAAGGTTGCCAAGGTACATGACGTGTACAGGGTGATAAGTGGCGAGAGCATGTGTGAAGAAGTACACCCCTGCAGGGTCAACATCATCTATTCGAATAGCCGTTTTCCTCGGATATGGAAACTTAGAGGACTTATATAGTACATAGACAACTTGAAGTGGATACTCTAAAATCCGCAAGATAAGAGTGAGTGCTATGGATGGCCTTCTCGTAGGGAGACGGGAACGGATCCATAGTGGAGTATTGATATGGTGAATATGTGGACTCGTGTGCGTCTTCTCACCTCAAAGAAGTTTCTGATACTCGTAGTATAGGCTAGCCACTGAGTCAAAGTTGGCTTGCTGCTGTTAAAACTCCACCACCCCCTTTGTTGATAATGTTGCATATGTAGATAGTTCTGATGTAAGACTTGCTAAGTACCTTCGTACTCATGTTTGCTTATTTATGTTTTGCAGTTGGTTACACTAGTGACTTCGACGAGTAGCTTGTATCCCAGCTACGATCTTGTACCCTTGGGAGGGTCGTGTTTAGTCAGGCTTCTTAGTCTTTTCCTTTTGTAGTTGTCTGTACTCAGACATGTAATGCTTCTGTTGCTTGTATGCTCTGGATGATGGGTCATGAGACCCCTGTTTGTATTGAATGCTATGTGGTTCTTCTGGGCCTTTATCTATATGAGTTTGAGTTATGTTGTGATGCCATGTTGTACAACACATACTTGTATGTTATGCGTACGCGTAATGTGTATTGCTATGTGTGGGATCCGACAACCTAGTTGTTTATCCCTGGTAGCCTCTCTTATGGGGAAATGTAGTCTTGTGCTTCCATGAGCCATAGTAGTCCACTACAGCCTGGTTCACCAGAGTCCTGCTAGCCCAGCACTACTGCTCCGGAACACTTGATTGGTCGGCATGTGATTCACTTCGTTCCTGTGTCTGTCCCTTCGGGGAAATGTCACACGGTGACATCCGGAGTCCTGCCTAGCCTGCTACAGCCCGGGTTCCCAGAGTCCTGTTAGCCCAGTGCTACAGCCCGGATTCATACGCTGTTGACCGACATGCTCGAGGTTGATTCATGTATGCATGTCCCTGTAAGTTAGTGCCACTTTGGGTTCACGACTAGTCATGTCGGCCTGGGTTCTCTGTCATATGGATGCTAGCGACACTATCATATACGTGAGCCAAAAGGCGCAAACGGTCCCAGGCCAGGTAAGGTGGCACCCGTGGGAATACCGTGCGTGAGGCCACAAAGTGATATGAAGTGTTACATGCTAGATCGGTGTGACTTAGGATCGGGGTCCCGACACCTTCTTAATAGTATTGGCTTTCCTATGGACTCAATGTGATCTTGGATCACTAAAATAGAAAATGTAGAGTCCTGAGCTTTGTGCTTGAGCCAATCCTTTGTCCTTAGCATATTGAAGGGGTTCCACATCCTCTAGTCCATGCCACTCCATTGTTGAACTTGTCTGAAACATACTAGGTGGAAACATTAGTCCAACAAGAGACATGTTGACATTAATTACCAAAATCACCCAGGGAGCACTTGTGCTTTCAATAACGTATGTTGTTATGCGGTTTGACCGATAAAGATCTTCATAGAATATGTAGGAACCAATATGAGCATCCAGGTTCTGCTATTGGTTATTGACCGGAGATGAGTCTCGGTCATGTCTACATAGTTCTCAAACTTGTAGGGTATGAGTCTCGGTCATGACGATCGGTATTATGAGTTTATGTGTTTTGATGTACCAAAGGCAGTTCGGAGTCCCGGTGTGATCACGGACATGACGAGGAGTCTCGAAATGGTTGAGACATAAAGATCGATATATTGGAAGGCTATGGTTGGACACCGGAATGGTTCCGGATGTGTTCAGGCATTTTTC